>NC_053023.1:100990319-101133638 GCF_003073215.2 Triticum urartu
CCTTGTTCATGATAATTGTCTATTGTTCATGCTTTAATTGTATTATCCGGAAATCGTAATACATGTGTGAATACATAGACCACAATGTGTCCCTAGTGAGCCTCTAGTTGACTAGCTCGTTGATCAACAGATAGTCATGGTTTCCTGGCTATGGACATGGGGATGTCATTGATAACGGGATCACATCATTAGGAGAATGATGTGATGGACAAGACCCAATCCTAAACATAGCACAAGATCGTATAGTTCGTTTGCTAGAGTTTTTCCAATGTCAAGTATCTTTTCCTTAGACCATGAGATCGTGTAACTCCCGGATACCGTAGAAGTGCTCTGGGTATACCAAACGTCACAACGTAACTGGGTGACTATAAAGGTATACTACGGGTATCTCTGAAAGTGTCTGTTGGGTAGACACGGATCAAGACTGGGATTTGTCACTCCGTATGACGGAGAGGTATCTCTGGGCCCGCTCGGTAATGCATCATCATAATGAGCTCAAAGTGACCAAGTGTCTGGTCACGGGATCATGCATTATGGTACAAGTAAAGTGACTTGCCGGTAATGAGATTGAACGAGGTGTTGGGATACCGACGATCGAATCTCGGGCAAGTAACGTACCGATTGACAAAGGGAATTGTATGCGGGGTTGCTTGAATCCTCAACATCGTGGTTCATCCGATGAGATCATCGAGGAGCATGTGGGAGCCAACATGGGTATCCAGATCCCGCTGTTGGTTATTGACCGGAGAGCCGTCTCGGTCATGTCTACATGTCTCCCGAACCCGTAGGGTCTACACACTTAAGGTTCGGTGACGCTAGGGTTGTTGAGATATGAATATGTAGTAACCCGAAAGTTGTTCGGAGTCCCGGATGAGATCCTGGACGTCACGAGGAGTTCCGGAATGGTCCGGAGGTGAAGAATTATATATAGGAAGTGCAGTTTCGGCCATCGGGGGAGTTTCGGGGTCACCGGTATTGTACCGGGACCACCGGAAGGGTCCCGGGGGTCCACCGGGTGGGGCCACCCATCCCGGAGGGCCCCATGGGCCAAAGTGGGGAGGGGAACCAGCCCATAGTGGGCTGGTGCACCCCCCTAAGCCAACCCCATGCGCCTAGGGTTGGAACCCTAGGGGTGGGGGCGCCCCACCTTGCCTTGGGGGCTACTCCACCCTTGGCCACCGCCCCCCTAGGAGATCCCATCTCCTAGGGCCGGCGCCCCCCTAGGGGAGCCTATATAAAGGGGGGAGGGAGGGGCAACCACACCTTGAGTTTTGGCGCCTCCCTCTCCCCTGCTACACCTCTCTCTCTCTCGCAGTATACGGCGAAGCCCTGCTGCGGTGACGCCGTGCATCCACCACCACGCCGTCGTGCTGCTGGATCTTCATCAACCTCTCCTTCCCCCTTGCTGGATCAAGAAGGAGGAGACATCACGCTGACCGTATGTGTGTTGAACATGGAGGTGCCGTCCGTTCGGCGCTAGGATCTCCGGTGATTTGGATCACGTCGAGTACGACTTCCTCATCCCCGTTCTTTGAACGCTTCCGCGCGTGATCTACAAAGGTATGTAGATGCAATCCAATCACTCGTTGCTAGATGAACTCATAGTTGGATCTTGGTGAAACAGTAGGAAAATTTTTGTTTTCTGCAACGTTCCCCAACAGTGGCATCATGAGCTAGGTCTATGCTTAGTTCTCCTTGCACGAGTAGAACACAATTTGTTGTGGGCGTAGATGTTGTCAACTTTCTTGCCGCTACTAGTCTTATCTTGCTTCAGCGGTATTGTGGGATGAAGCGGCCCGGACCGACCTTACACGTACGCTTACGTGAGACTGGTTCCACCGACTGACATGCACTAGTTGCATAAGGTGGCTAGCGGGTGTCTGTCTCTCCCACTTTAGTTGGAGCGGATTCGATGAAAAGGGTCCTTATGAATGGTAAATAGAAGTTGACAAATCACGTTGTGGCTATTACGTAGGTAAGAAAACGTTCTTGCTAGAACCCTTTTGCAGCCACGTGAAACTTGCAACAATAATTAGAGGACGTCTAACTTGTTTTTGCAGCAAGTGATTTGTGATGTGATATGGCCAAAGTTGTGATGAATGATGAATGATATATATGTGATGTATGAGATCATGTTCTTGTAATAGGAATCACGACTTGCATGTCGATGAGTATGACAACCGGCAGGAGCCATAGGAGTTGTCTTTATTTTTGTATGACCTGCGTGTCATTGAGAAACGCCATGTAAATTACTTTACTTTATTGCTAAACGCGTTAGCCATAGTAGTAGAAGTAATAGTTGGCGAGAAACTTCATGGAGACACGATGATGGAGATCATGGTGTCATGCCGGTGACAAGATGATCATGGAGCCCCAAGATGGAGATCAAAGGAGCTATGTGATATTGGCCATATCATGTCACTATTATTATTTGATTGCATGTGATGTTTATCATGTTTTTGCATCTTGTTTACTTAGAACAGCGGTAGTAAATAAGATGATCCCTCATAATAATTTCAAGAAAGTGTTCCCCCTAACTGTGCACCGTTGCGACAGTTCGTTGTTTCGAAGCACCACGTGATGATCGGGTGTGATAGATTCCAACATTCACATACAACGGGTGTAAGACAGATTTACACATGCAAACACTTAGGTTGACTTGACGAGCCTAGCATGTACAGACATGGCCTCGGAACACAGAAGACCGAAAGGTCGAGCATGAGTCGTATAGAAGATACGATCAACATGAAGATGTTCACCGATGTTGACTAGTCCGTCTCACGTGATGATCGGACACGGCCTAGTTAACTCGGATCATGTTATACTTAGATGACTGGAGGGATGTCTATCTGAGTGGGAGTTCATTATATAATTTGATTAGATGAACTTAATTATCATGAACTTAGTCTAAAATCTTTACAATATGTCTTTTAGATCAAATGGCCAATGTTGTCCTCAACTTCAACGCGTTCCTAGAGAAAACCAAGCTGAAAGACGATGGCAGCAACTATACGGACTGGGTCCGGAACCTGAGGATCATCCTCATAGCTGCCAAGAAAGATTATGTCCTACTAGCACCGCTAGGTGACGCACCTGTCCCACAGAACCAAGACGTTATGAACACTTGGCAGACACGTGCTGATGATTACTCCCTCGTTTAGTGCGGCATGCTTTACAGCTTAGAACCGGGGCTCCAAAAACGTTTTGAGCGACATGGAGCATAAGAGATGTTCGAAGAGCTGAAAATGGTTTTCCAAGCTCATGCCCGGGTCGAGAGATATGAAATCTCTAACAAGTTCTTCAGCTATAAGATGGAGGAAAATAGTTCTGTCAGTGAGCACATACTCACTATGTCTGGGTTACATAACCGCTTGACTCAGCTGGGAGTTAATCTCCCGGATGACGCGGTCATTGACAGAATCCTCCAGTCGCTTCCACCAAGCTACAAGAGCTTTGTGATGAACTTCAATATGCAGGGGATGGAAAAGACCATTCCTGAAGTATTTGGAATCAGCAGAGGTAGAAGTCAAAAGGACCATCAAGTGTTGATGGTGAATAAAACCACTAAGTTCAAGAAAGGCAAGGGTAAGAAGAACTTCAAGAAAGACGGCAAGCGAGTTGCCGCGCCCGGTAAGCAAGCTGCCGAGAAGAAGCCAAAGAATGGACCCAAGCCCGAGACTGAGTGTTTTTATTGCAAGGGAAGTGGTCACTGGAAGCGGAACTGCCCCAAATACTTAGCGGACAAGAAGGCCGGCAAAACGAAAGGTATATGTGATATACATGTAATTGATGTGTACCTTACCAGTACTCATAGTAGCTCCTGGGTATTTGATACCGGGGCAGTTGCTCACATTTGTAACTCAAAGCAGGAGCTGCGGAATAAGCGGAGACTGGCGAAGGACGAGGTGACGATGCGCGTCGGGAATGGTTCCAAGGTCGATGTGATCGCCGTCGGCACGCTGCCTCTACATTTACCCACGGGATTAGTTTTAAACCTCAATAATTGTTATTTAGTACCAGCTTTGAGCATGAACATTGTATCAGGATCTCGTTTAATTCAAGATGGCTACTCATTTAAATCCGAGAATAATGGTTGTTCTATTTATATGAGAGATATGTTTTATGGTCATGCTCCTATGGTGAATGGTTTATTCTTAATGAATCTCGAGCGTAATGCTACACATATTCATAGTGTGAGTACCAAAAGATGTAAGGTTGATAATGATAGTCCCACATACTTGTGGCACTGCCGCCTTGGTCACATAGGTGTCAAACGCATGAAGAAGCTCCATGCAGATGGACTTTTAGAGTCTCTTGATTACGAATCATTTGACACGTGCGAACCATGCCTCATGGGTAAGATGACCAAGACTCCGTTCTCAGGAACAATGGAGCGAGCAACCAACCTATTGGAAATCATACATACTGATGTGTGCTGTCCAATGAGTGTTGAGGCTCGCGGTGGCTATCGTTATGTTCTCACCCTCACTGATGACTTGAGTAGATATGGGTATATCTACTTAATGAAACACAAGTCTGAAACCTTTTAAAAGTTCAAGGAATTTCAGAGTGAGGTTGAGAATCAACGTGACAGAAAAATCAAGTTTTTGCGATCAGATCGTGGAGGAAAATACTTGAGTCACGAATTTGGTACACACTTAAGAAAATGTGGAATAGTTTCACAACTCATGCCGCCTGGAACACCTCAGCGTAATGGTGTGTCCGAACGTCGTAATCGCACTCTATTGGATATGGTGCGATCTATGATGTCTCTTACCGATTTACCACTGTCATTTTGGGGCTATGCTTTAGAGACTGCCGCATTCACTTTAAATAGGGCTCCGTCGAAATCCGTTGAGACGACACCGTATGAATTATGGTTTGGGAAGAAGCCTAAGCTGTCGTTTCTAAACGTTTGGGGATGCGATGCTTATGTCAAGAAACTTCAACCTGAAAAGCTCGAACCCAAGTCGGAAAAATGCGTCTTCATAGGATACCCTAAAGAAACTATTGGGTATACCTTCTACCTCAGATCCGAAGGCAAGATCTTTGTTGCCAAGAATGGATCCTTTCTAGAGAAGGAGTTTCTCTCGAAAGAAGTAAGTGGGAGGAAAGTAGAACTTGATGAAGTATTGCCTCTTGAACTGGAAAGTGGCGCAACTCAGGAAAATGTTCCTGTGGTGCCTGCACCAATTAGAGAGGAAGTTAATGATGATGATCAAGATACTTCTGATCAAGCTCCTACTGAACTTCGAAGGTCCACAAGGACATGTTCCGCACCAGAGTGGTACGGCAACCCTGTCTTAGAAATCATGTTGTTAGACAACGGTGAACCTTCGAACTATGAAGAAGCGATGGCGGGCCCGGATTCCGACAAATCGCTGGAAGCCATGAAATCCGAGATAGGATCCATGTATGAAAACGAATTATGGACTTTGACTGACTTGCCTGATGATCGGCGAGCCATAGAAAATAAATGGATCTTTAAGAAGAAGACAGACGCGGATGGTAATGTAACCATCTATAAAGCTAGGCTTGTCGCTAAGGGTTAACAACAAGTTCAAGGGGTTGACTATGATGAGACATTCTCTCCCGTAGCAAAGCTAAAGTCCATCCGAATCATGTTAGCTATTGCCGCATACTATGATTATGAGATATGGCAAATGGACGTCAAAACGGCATTCCCTAACGGTCATCTTAAGGAAGAACTGTATATGATGCAGCCGGAAGGTTTTGTCGATCCTAAGAATGCTGACAAGGTGTGCAAGCTCCAACGCTCGATTTATGGGCTGGTGCAAGCATCTCGGAGTTAGAACATTCGCTTTGATGAGATGATCAAAGCATTTGGGTTTATGCAGGCTTATGGAGAAGCCTGCGTTTACAAGAAAGTGAGTGGGAGCTCTGTAGCATTTCTCATATTATATGTAGATGACATACTTTTGATGGGAAATGATATAGAGCTTTTGGACAGCATTAAGGCCTACTTGAATAAGAGTTTTTCAATGAAGGACCTTGGAGAAGCTGCTTATATATTAGGCATCAAGATCTATAGAGATAGATCAAGACGCCTCATAGGTCTTTCACAAAGCACATACCTTGATAAGATATTGAAGAAGTTCAATATGGATCAGTCTAAGAAGGGGTTCTTGCCTGTGTTGCAAGGTGTGAAATTGAGCTCAGCTCAATGTCCGACCACGGCAGAAGATATAGAAGAGATGAGTGTCATCCCCTATGCCTCAGCCATAGGTTCTATTATGTATGCCATGCCGTGTACCAGACCTGATGTAAACCTTGCCGTAAGTTTGGTAGGAAGGTACCAAAGTAATCCCGGCAAGGAACACTGGACAGCGGTCAAGAATATCCTGAAGTACCTGAAAAGGACTATGGAAATGTTTCTCGTTTATGGAGGTGACGAAGAGCTCGTCGTAAAGGGTTACGTCGACGCTAGCTTCGACACAGATCTGGATGACTCTAAGTCACAAACCGGATACGTGTATATTTTGAATGGTGGGGCAGTAAGCTGGTGCAGTTGCAAGCAGAGCGTCGTTGCGGGATCTACATGTGAAGCGGAGTACATGGCAGCCTCGGAGGCAGCGCGTGAAGCAATTTGGGTGAAGGAGTTCATCACCGACCTAGGAGTCATACCCAATGCGTCGGGGCCGATCAAACTCTTCTGTGACAACACTGGAGCTATTGCACTTGCCAAGGAGCCCAGGTTTCACAAGAAGACCAGGCACATCAAGCGTCGCTTCAACTCCATTCGTGAAAATGTTCAAGATGGAGACATAGATATTTGTAAAGTGCATACGGACCTGAATGTAGCAGATCCGTTGACTAAACCTCTCCCTAGAGCAAAACATGATCAACACCAGAATTCCATGCTGTTGGAAATATGCCCTAGAGGCAATAATAAAATGTTATTATTATATTTCCTTGTTCATGATAATTGTCTTATTATTCATGCTATAATTGTATTATCCGGAAATCGTAATACATGTGTGAATACATAGACCAACCACATAGTGTCTACTCTCTAGTTGACTAGCATAATCAATGTAATGACGTCAAGACAGACATGTCCCTAGTAAGCCTCTAGTTGACTAGCTCGTTGATCAACAGATAGTCATGGTTTCCTGACTATGGACATTGGATGTCATTGATAACGAGATCACATCATTAGGAGAATGATGTGATGGACAAGACCCAATCCTAAACATAGCATAAGATCGTATAGTTCGTTTGCTAGAGTTTTCCAATGTCAAGTATCTTTTCCTTAGACCATGAGATCGTGTAACTCCCGGATACCGTAGGAGTGCTTTGGGTGACCAAACGTCACAACGTAACTGGGTGACTATAAAGGTATACTACGGGTATCTCCGAAAGTGTCTGTTGGGTTGACACGGATCAAGACTGGGATTTGTCACTCCGTATGACGGAGAGGTATCACTGGGCCCACTCGGTAATGCATCATCATAATGAGCTCAAAGTGACCAAGTGTCTGGTCACGGGATCATGCATTACGGTACGAGTAAAGTGACTTGCCAGTAACGAGATTGAACGAGGGAATTGTATACGGGGTTGCTTGAATCCTCGACATCGTGGTTCATCCGATGAGATCATCGAGTAGCATGTGGGAGCCAACATGGGTATCCAGATCCCGTTGTTGGTTATTGACCGGAGAGCCGTCTCGGTCATGTCTACATGTCTCTCGAACCCGTAGGGTCTACACACTTAAGGTTCGGTGACGCTAGGGTTGTTGAGATATGAATATGCAGTAACCCGAAAGTTGTTCGGAGTCCCGGATGAGATCCTGGACGTCACGAGGAGTTCCGGAATGGTTCGGAGGTGAATAATTATATATAGGAAGTGCAATTTCGGCCATCAGGAGAGTTTCGGGGTCACCGGTATTGTACCGGGACCACCGGAAGGGTCCCGGGGGTCCATCGGGTGGGGCCATCCATCCCGGAGGGCCCCATGGGCCAAAGTGAGGAGGGGAACCAGTCCATAGTGGGCTGGTGCGCCCTGCTAAGCCCACCCCATGCGCCTAGGGTTGGAACCCTAGGGGTGGGGGCCCACCTTGCCTTGGGGGCTACTCCACCCTTGGCCGCCGCCCCCCTAGGAGATCCCATCTCCTAGGGCCGGCGCCCCCCCCTAGGGGAGCCTATATACAGGGGGGAGGGAGGGGGCAGCCACACCTTGAGTCTTGGCGCCTCCCTCTCCCCTGCTACACCTCTCTCTCTCGCAGTATACGGCGAAGCCCTGCTGCGGTGACGCCCTGCAACCACCACCACGCCGTCGTGCTGCTGGATCTTCATCAACCTCTCCTTCCCCCTTGCTGGATCAAGAAGGAGGAGACGTCACACTGACCGTACGTGTGTTGAACACGGAGGTGCCGTCCATTCGGCGCTAGGATCTCCGGTGATTTGGATCACGTCGAGTACGACTTCCTCATCCCCGTTCTTTGAACGCTTCCGCGCGTGATCTAAAAAGGTATGTAGATGCAATCCAATCACTCGTTGCTAGATGAACTCATAGATGGATCTTGGTGAAACCGTAGGAAAATTTTTCTTTTCTGCAACGTTCCCCAACAGAGCCTTCCCCAACCTCTCCTTCTCCCCTTGCTGGATCAAGGCGTAGGAGACGTCACCGGGCTGTACGTGTGTTGAACGCGGAGGTGCCGTCCGTTCGGCACTAGGATCATCGGTGATTTGGATCACGACAAGTATGACTCCATCAACCCCGTTCACTTGAACGCTTCCGCTTAACGATCTACAAGGGTATGTAGATGCACTCCCCTTCCCCTCGTTGCTAGATTACTCCATAGATTGATCTTGGTGATGCGTAGAAAATTTTAAATTTCTGCTACGTTCTCCAACAGATGCGGCCGACCGGCCACCCCGTGGCCGCGACAGAGAGGCCTCCTGGCCCTCCACTCAAGCCGCACCCCGGCGCTGCTAAAAAAATACCAAGGCACGGGAAAATGCGCCAAACTTGCGAGATATATTAGAGGACAAGGCAAGGCAAACAAGATCGATCTACGGATCGCGTGGGCGCCCCACGGCATGAGACGGTAATCGTCACTCTGGATACAGTAAATCCGGCCGGGCCGAACATAGTACACAAAGCTCGTTTGAGCTGCGTCGTGATATAGCCCAATACAGAGGCGCCGCACACCCACTATGCTTCACAAACGAAGTAATGGATCATCAAATCCCCGAGGGTTTCAAACCCGTGAACATCGAATCATACGATGGCACAACAGATCCTGTGGTATGGATCGAGGACTATCTCCTTCATATCCACATGGCCCGCGGCGATGACCTACATGCCATCAAATACCTCCAACTCAAGCTTAAAGGACCAGCTCGGCATTGGCTTAACAGCTTGCCAGCAGAATCAATTGGTTGTTGGGAGGACCTGGAAACCGCATTCCTCGACAATTTCCAGGGCACTTATGTGCGACCACCAGACGCCGATGACCTTAGCCACATAATTCAGCAGCCAGAGGAATCGGCTAGACAATTCTGGACACGGTTCCTAACCAAAAAAAATCAAATCATCGACTGTTCGGACGCAGAGGCCCTAGCAGCCTTCAAGCATAACATCCACGACGAGTGGCTTGCACGGCACCTAGGACAGGAAAAGCCAAAATCTATGGCAGCCCTCACAACACTTATGACCCGCCTTTGCGCAGGAGAAGACAGCTGGCTAGCTCGCAGCAATAACATGACCAAGAGCCCTTGTAATTCGGATACCAAGGACAGCAGTGGCAGGTCGCGTCGCAACAAGCAAAAGCGCCACATTAACGGAAACAATGCTGAGGGTACGACAGTTAATGCCGAATTTAGAGGCTAGAGGCTCTAAAGCCGGTCAGTGGAAAAAGCCATTCAAAAGAAATACTCCGGGCCCGTCCAGTTTGGACCGAATACTCGACCGCTCATGCCAGATACATGGCAACCCCGAAAAACCAGCCAATCACACCAACAGGGATTGTTGGGTGTTCAAGCAGGCAGGCAAGTTAAATGCCGAAAGCAGAGACAAGGAGCTGCATAGCGATGATGAGGAGGAGCCCCGGCCGCCGAACAACAGTGGACAGAAAGGTTTTCCCCCACAAGTGCGGATGGTGAACATGATATACGCAAACCACGTCCCCAAGAGGGAGCAGAAGCGTGCGCTAAGGGACGTATACGCGGTGGAGCCAGTCGCCCCAAAGTTCAACCCATGGTCTTCCTGCCCGATCACTTTTGATCGAAGGGACCACCCCACTAGCATCCGTCATGGCGGATTCGCCGCATTGGTTCTAGACCCAATTATTGACGGATTTGACCTCACTAGAATCCTTATGGACGGCGGCAGCAGCCTGAACCTGCTTTACCAGGATACAGTGCGGAAAATGGGCATCGATCCCTCGAGGATTAAACCCACTAAAACGACCTTTAAAGGCGTCATACCAGGTGTAGAGGCCAACTGTACAGGCTCAGTTACACTTGATGTGGTCTTTCGATCTCCGGATAATTTCCGAAGTGAGGAGTTAATCTTCGACATAGTCCCGTTCCGCAGTGGCTATCACACACTGCTCGGGTGAACCACATTTGCCAAGTTCAATGCGGTGCCGCACTACGCATACCTCAAGCTCAAGATGTCAGGCCCTCGAGGAATCATCACGGTCAATGGAAACACCGAACGCTCTCTCCGAATGGAGGAGCATACGGAGGCTATCGCAACGGAAGTACAAAGCAGCCTCTCAAGGCAATTCTCCTGTCCGGCCATTAAACGTCTGGACACCGTCAAGCGCGCCCGGAGTAACCTACAACAAGACCGCCTGGCACGTTCCGAGCAATGCGGCCCCAACCCCAGCCCTCGCGAACTTGCGAAACCAGTATTGCGCGTACATAACTACGCTCTGGAAATACCATGGGCACAGGGGGAGGGGCACCATCACGGCACGCCCAAAACACGGCTTAAACCGCACTAAGGGCTGCCGATTTCTTAATTTTCTCTTATTTTTAGGACTCCATTCTTTGGAAGGCTTGTCCGGCAGCACAATTGCCGCACAAACGATACAACCAGGGAAGCAGAAAGCTACGCCGCACTATGGAACTCTAAGGTGGTCTCTATAACGAGCAGTATACCTGTTTCACATAACATTCCGCAGCTCGCCCCTAGAAAGGACATGTTAAATAGTCCCATCTTTTGCTTATTGCACTATTTGTATCATTCTGCTTTGATCGCAGCTTTTTTAAATAAACAATGCATAGCTTCCGTCTATTATTGCATTACTCTTTTTTACGAATATATGTTCATTAATGAAATGTTGCACCCGTACACTTTGGTACGGCCAATACGCCAGGGGCTTAAGTACCCCATAATACGGTGTGAGAAGTCCGAACACTTTCACAAGTGCGGCACCCCAAACTTATAGCATTATATGCATCGGCTCCGAATCATGTCTTGGGTCAATAGTTGGGTTTGCCCGGCTCCTATGTTTTGGTACCTTACGTTCCGTTATATCGGCTAAGGTAGCACTAGGAGAACTACTGCGATTGTGCCCCAGTTGAGCTGGTCTAAGCACCTCAGTAGAGAAAGCTAAAACTGACCGTCATGATGAGGCGAGAGCTGGTCGCTGTTCGAGAGGTTTTTGAGTCCCTAAATACTTATGCCGCTTAGAGCGAGGAGTCGGCTTTGTCCGGCCTAGGCGTGGATAGCGCCCCGAACTCGGTCTTCCAAACACTAGGGGCTTCGCCGAAATTTAAAATTATAGAATTCTATGGCTAAGTGAGAGTGTTCAAGCATTATAGTCTGATTGTCTTGTTCGTTGTGTTGAGCACCTCCCTCGAAGGACCCAAGAATGGGAAAAAGAGCGCTCATGTTTATCCCGAACACCCCAGCACTCATGGCATGGGGGCAGAAGTCGATGACTTGCCATCTCTCAAATTTGATAAACGGCCGCACAGAAGGTAATATTTTAAGTTCAAAAGCGTTGCTTAGCGCATATGAACAAGTTTTCAGCGTACAGGATCACAAATGTGAGTTCACTCAAAAATTACATCTTTGGAGCATTCATCCGCTATAAGGCGGGCACCCTTCAAGACGCCCTCATAATACGCTTCCGGGACGCGATGCTCCTTGCCCGGCGGCGGCCCGTCCTTCACCAGCTTCTCCGCATCCATCTTGCCCCAGTGCACTTTAGCACGGGCAAGCGCCCTATGGGCACCTTCGATGTAGACGGAGCGCTTGATTACTTCAAGACGTGGACAGGCATCCACCAGCCGCCTCACCAGCCCGAAGTAGCTCCCAGGCAGAGCCTCTCCAGGCCCAAGCCGAACTACGAGGCCCTTTATGGCCTGTTCGGCCACCTTGTGGAGCTCAACCATTTGCTTCAGCTGGTCGCTCAAAGGCACCAGGTGTTCGGCCTCACCATACTGAGACCAGGACACCTTCTCCATCGAGCTCCCCTCCTCGGATCAGTAGTAGGCGGCGGCATCAGACGCACTACGGGGAAAATCTACGAATGCTCCTGGAGAGCTCCGGACTCGGGTAAGTAACAAGTAATTCAATTTCACGTGCTTGCTTTGCATAATGAATGCCTTACCCGCCGCTATCTTCTTCATCGCTTCAATTTCTTGGAGGGCTTTCTGGGCTTCGGCCTTGGCAGACTTCGCGCTTTCGAGGGCTGCCGCAAGCTCGGACGCTTGCGTCTTTGAGTCAAGCTCCAAACTCTCGTGTTTTCTCACAAGAGCCTGGAGCTCTTTCTGCACCTCCTCCACCTGCGCCTCCTGCTTCCCTCTCTCTATGCGCTCTGCGGCCGCTCTGTTTTCGGCCTCGGACAACGCTTTCTTAAGGGTTGCCACCTCATCCATGGCCCCTATAATAGCACGTTGATCCTATCATTTTTTGCAACCACATCTTCTCTATATACTTGCACAAGGTATTACTTACCTTCCCTCTCCTCGAGTTGCCTCTTGGCATGGCCGAGCTCGTTCTCGGACCGCGCGAGGTTTTGCTTCAGCGTATCCACCTCCGCAGTCAATGTGGCAGAGGCCAGCAGCGAAGCCTGCATACGCATATTGACTTGATTATGTTAGACTCCTGCGAATGTTATTAGATCCTCTATTCGGCTTTTCTTTCCGAACACCGAACAGAGCATCAGGGGCTACTGTCTATGCGGTAATATTTTTACATATTCTTTACTTACCTCAAAGCCTGTTAGAAGGCTGGCACAGGCTTTAGTCAGTCCGCTCTTGGCGGACTGAACCTTCTGGATCACCGCACTCATAATAGTGCGATGCTCCTCGTCGATGGAGGTGCCGTTAAGCACCTCCAGCAAATTGTCCGGTGCCTCCGGTTGGACGGAGGTCGCTGGCTCGGTAGGCTTGCTCCTCTTGGAAGGAGGCTGCCTACCGGAGTCTGGAACCGTTGAAGGTTCCCGCGCGGTGTCCGGCTCAAGGCTGGACTTGGAGCCCTTTGGGGTTCTATCCCCTTTACGCCTGAAGTCCGGGAGGTCGCCTTGCGGCGCCTCCAGGACCACCTCCTCCTGGCTTGGAACCTATTGGGATGCCACCTCGGCGCCATCCGTAAGGTGGGGGGAGGTAGCCGTCGGAAGCGAATTCACATCCAACGAATCCAGGGAACCGCTCGATGACACGTCGAGCCGGTCTTTGGGTGGACTGCATAAACATGTTCGACGTAAGGAAAAGTTGTGCAATGGAGGAGTACTATGAATCACTCTGGTATCCGGATACTTACGATTTCGCCAGGGGCTTGGCCCTGAGCGGCCACTCCTCTTCGCCGTCGTCGGCGTTGGTGGAGTAGTCCGGAGGAAGGGTTTTCCCCTACTTGGACCCTACGGCCTCCCCAGTTGGGCCGGCCTTCCTTTTCTTCCCTTCCCCCGCTGGAGGGGGAGAGGTCTCTTCTTCCTCCTCCTCGTCTTCATGGGAGGAGTGCGTCTTGGAGTCGTCGGATGATGAATCCGACACCTCCTGGCGCCGGGCACTCTTTCGAGTCCCCGTGGCCTTCTTCTTGGCCTTCTTCTCCGGCACCACATAGGGTGCCAGAACCAGCAGCTTCGCCAAGCGAGCGTCCGCTGGGCCTTCGGGCAAAGGAGCCGGACAGTTGATCTGTCCGGACGTCTCCTGCCAATCCTGTCAAAGGTAAGGGAGATTAGATCCCGCATGGAGTCAAACTATGAAAAACTAATACCCTGTAAAAGGTAAAAACAGCTACCGCACGAGCGTGACGCTGCGTGCTGAATCCACGATCCTCGGTAGCGGATGCGGGGGCCTCGGCGCCCTTGAAAAGCACCTTCCAGGCATCTTCGTACATCGTGTCGAAGATCCTGCTCAGAGTTCGGTGCCATGCCAGGTCGAACTCCCATAGGTTGAAAGCCCATTGTTGACACGGGAGGATCCGGCGGATGAGCATAACCTGGACTACGTTGACAAGTTTGAGCTTCTTGTCCACCAGGGTTTGGACGCATGTTTGGAGTCTTGTCAGCTCTACTTTTTTACCCCATGACGGGCCCGTCTCTTCGCAGGAGGTGCGCCGCGTAGGGGGCCGGATCGGAACTCAGGGGCTGCGACCCATTCAGGGTCGCGCGGCTCGGTGATGTAAAACCACCCCGATTGCCACCCCTTTAGGGACTCCACGAAGGAGCCCTCGAGCCATAGGATGTTGGGCATCTTGCCCACCATGGCGCCTCCGCACTCCGCCTGGGTGTAGCGCACCACCTTCGGCTTGACATTGAAAGTATTGAGCCATAGGCCGAAATGGGGGCGGATGTAGAAGAAAGCCTCGCACACGACGATAAACGCCGAGATGTTGAGGACAAAGTTCGGGGCCAGATCGTGGAAATCCAGGCCATAGTAGAACATGAGCCCCCAGACAAATGGGTGGAGAGGGAAGCCCAGTCCGCGGAGGAAATGGGGGAGGAACACCACCCTCTCATGGGGCCTAGGGGTGGGGATGAGCTGCCCCTCTTCGGGAAGCCGGTGCGCAATGTCGTTAGACAAGTATCCGGGCTTCCTCAGTTTTTTAATGTGTCCCTCCGTGACGGAGGAGACCATCCACTTGCCTCTTGCTCCGGACATGGCTGGAGAAGGTTGAGGTGGGGTGTGCGGACTTGGGCGCTGGAGCTCGAGTGCGCGGAAATGGATAGGCAAAGGAGGAGGAATGCGTGGATGAAAAGGTGGATCCTTATCCCCTTATATGGGCGGATGCGACTATGCGTCCCCACCAGCCTGGTAAAACTCGCTTATCTCCCAAGCGCTGTAATCAATGGCGCGGTTGGGTTGCCCACGCCCGTATTGATGAGAATCCTGGAATAAGGGGACACGATCTCTGCTTTGACAAGACGTGCCAAGGAAACCGCCTCGCTAAACGCGCTGAGGTGGGATAGTAAAACGATTTGAATAAAGACTTGGCCGTGGTGTGATGTCATGCTACGGAATACGTCAGCAGATTAGATTTGTGTAAACATTATTCTCTCTATGGCAAAATGTGGAAACTTATTTTGCAGAGCCGGACACTACCTTTGTGTTCAAAATCTTCTATGAAGTACTTGGAGGAGGAACCCGCCATGCAATGTCGAAGACAATCTGCGCGCTGGACTCGTCGTCATTGAAGCCTGGTTCAGGGGCTACTGAGGGAGTCCTGGATTAGGGGGTGTCCAGACAGCCGGACTATACCTTCGGCCGGACTCCTGGACTATGAAGATACAAGATTGAAGACTTCGTCCCGTGTCCAGAAGGGACTTTCCTTGGCGTGGAAGGCAAGCTTGGCGATATGGATATGTAGATCTCCTACCATTGTAACTGACTCTGTGTAACCCTAGCCCTCTCCGGTGTCTATATAAATCGGAGGGTTTTAGTCCATAGGACGAACAACGATCATACCATAGGCTAGCTTCTAGGGTTTAGCCTCCTTGATCTCGTGGTAGATCTACTCTTTTACTACCCATATCATCAATATTAATCAAGCAGGACGTAGGGTTTTACCTCCATCAAGAGGGCCCGAACCTGGGTAAAACATTGTGTCCCCTGCCTCCTGTTACCATCCGCCTAGACGCATAGTTCGGGACCCCCTACCCGAGATCCGCCAGTTTTGACACCGACAGCCGTCATCATGGAGAGCTTCTACATCATCCTGGCCTCTTCGATGAAGTGTGAGTAGTTTACCTGAGACCTTCGGGTCCATAGTTAGTAGCTAGATGGCTTCTTCTCTCTCTTTGAATCTCAATACAAAGTTCTCCCCCTCTCTTGTGGAGATCTATTCGATGTAATCTTCTTTTTGCGGTGTGTTTGTTGAGACCGATGAATTGTGGGTTTATGATTAAGTCTATCTATGAATAATATTTGAATCTTCTCATAATTCTTTTATGTGTGATTGGTTATCTTTGCAAGTCTCTTCGAATTATCCGTTTGGTTTGGCCAACTAGATTGGTAGTTCTTGCCATGGGAGAAGTGCTTAGCTTTGGGTTCGATCTTGCGGTGTCCTTACCCAGTGACAGAAGGGGCAGCAAGGCACGTATTGTATTGTTGCCATCGAGGATAACAAGATGGGGTTTATTTCATATTGCATGAATTTATCTCTCTACATCATGTCATCTTGCTTAAGGCATTACTCTGTTTTTAACTTAATACTCTAGATGCATGCTGGATAGCGGTCGGTGAGTGGAGTAATAGTAGTAGATGCAGAATCGTTTCGATCTACTTGTCACGGACATGATGCCTATATACATGATCATGCCTAGATATTCTCATAACTATGCTCAATTCTGTCAATTGCTCAACAATAATTTGTTCACCCACTGTAGAATACTTATGCTCTTGAGAGAAGCCACTAGTGAAACCTATGGCCCCTGGGTCTATTCTCATCATATCAATCTCCATCACTTTAATCTTGCTTTGCTTTTTACTTTGCCTTTACTTTTTACTTTGCATATTTATACCAAAAATACCAAAAATATTATATCTATCAGATCTCACTCTCGTAAGTGACCGTGAAGGGATTGACAACCCCTAATCGCATTGGTTGCGAGTAGCTATCGCTTTGTGCAGGTACGAGGGACTTGAGCGTGGCCTCCTACTGGATTGATACCTTGGTTCTCAAAAACTGAGGGAAATACTTACGCTACTCTGCTGCATCATCCCTTCCTCTTTGGGGAAAACCAATGCAAGCTCAAGACGTAGCAGCAGGATAGTTTGGACACCCTGGAGGAGGAGAGCGACGTAGCTAAAGCCCGTTCCGCATTTTATCAGCAACAGGCTCGCAGATACCAAAGCAGAGAAGTACGGGCCAAAACTTATAACGTTGGCGACCTAGTTCTACGCCTGTCGGATAAGAAAAAGAACAAGCTCGAGCCCAAATGGGAAGGTCCCTTCATTATTGACCAAGTTCTGACCAGTGGAGCGTACCGACTGCGGGATGCATCGACTAGTCGACTTGAGCCGAACCCATGGAACACGGCCAGGCTCCGAAGTTTCTACGCCTAGCACCGGACTCTATGTTAGTCCCCTCCCTTTGTCCATTTTCTGCATATACATTATCTGTCTTGTTTCTCTTTCTTTCTTTCTTTTATTATTTCTCTAGGCCTTCAAGGGTCACCTTGTGCCTCGCTTGCACATTACAGATGCGCTAGCCGCACTCTTCATACCTGGGGGCTTCTTTCACAGAAGCTTAAATTAGTTATCTGGGCCTCATGCCCCACACATGTGTTATACTTCCGCATGTACCTTTTTTCACCATTATATGCATCGATATGACTTAAGTTTTGGCCAAGCTAGGTTGCCTGGCTCTTGTATTTATGCCCTACGTTCCCGTTAATTCGGCTAGGGCATAAGGGGAGCACACCTGCGATTGTTACTGCCGGGTCAGCTGGATGTGTACCTCAGACTGGGTGAAGCCGAAAGCTAGCGTTCTTAAGGGAATATTCGGACGGTGAACAAAAGATGATTTTTATTTATTATCCATATCTGCCCCCAGATGTTTTTCCTGCGTTTCCTATCGCAGTCCGGACATGCACTTTAGGGCATGCTTACCCAGGGAAAGGAACCCTTAACGGAACGATTCTCCCTGGAAGATGTTTCTTACTACCCATGTAATATAACATAACTAGTTGGGCACTTGTCTGATAAAGCACTAATGACCCCTACGCCTGGTCTCCACCCATACCCCGGTTCTTATATAACTGAGCAGGTATTCGGATACACTCCGGACTATTGGGCCCAGAGGTTGAAGCGAAAAGGTCCGCAACGACAAATGATCTACAATCCGGCTAGAAGGCATTATACATGTCACTTTAATTACATAGTCATGCAGACTGACTAAATTCCTCTTCTATACCATCCAACAGGCGGTCTAGCTTACAATCCTGTTGAGAATACTTTGCGGCTAATTCTACTTGCCCATAAACTAAGCTAACATGGATCTCTTTCCCGTCGGGCCCCACAGGTCCGACCTCGGCCATATGATTTGGGTCTGCCTTGGTATACCGCGTCTTCACCATGGCCCAAGCTTCTCTGGCACCCTGTCAGCAGGATGATATCTTCCACAATCGGAAGCACCGCCGTGCTCCCTTGAGCTTCTCCGCAAGCTCTCCAACGCCCTCGGGCAGGGAGACGGACGACCACAAGGCCTGGGCAACACCCTGCATCACCTGTCGAACTTGTTCGTGCAGATGTGACAGCTCGGACAGAAAATCACCCGCAGACCCGGGCATTTCCTCTGCGGGATGACCCGTCAGCATACCTATAGACATAACGTTGTTAGTCGGCTTCTTCGCCGAACTCCTTCAAAAGGATTCGTTCAAGCACTTACTGAAAATGCCGCGCCGAAGCCGCTTATTCTCCTTCTCGGAGTCTACAAGCTGGCCCCGAACGTCTTTTAGTTCCACGTTCGGCTTAATATTGGCATCTTGGAGATTGTTTTTCTCCCGCCTAACCTCAGTCAGCACGCGTTTGCCAGCCTCTAGCTGTTGCATAGCATGCTGGTCCTCTGGATTCTCTCCGGATTCATCTGCAACATCTGTTGTTAGATCTGCAGCCATGCCGCACGTTATATGGTACCATCATTCTTTAAAGTAAATGTTACCAGCAGGTGACTTTTTCGGTTCCTGCAAGGCGGCCACAGCAGTCCGTAGTTGGGTCTTGCATTCCTCTAGCTCCTGTGATAGCCTAGTATTCTTCTCTGTAAGAACCTGCACAATAAAGATGATCCTTAAATCAGTTCTGCTAACTATTTCAAGTCTCAGGGGCTACTGATACATATAAATCGTCAGATTTACTCACCCGTACATCCTTTACATACTGATCCATGGCTCTGGCTAGACCATCTTGAGCAGCACGGAGGTACGCCTTTCCAGAATTGAAGGTGTCAAACACCTCTGGTGAGAAACAAGCGTCACGGAGTACGGCCCGGCGGCGCCTATGATTCATGACGCTTTCCACTTCTGAGTTTGTAGCGGATAATCTATCCGCCTCCTCTATAGGGGGATTATCCGGCGCCTGCCCCATATCGGCTTCTGCCTCTATGTCCGGTCCTGGCGCCCGACTAGTGGAAGCGTGATTGGCAACATCGCCGGACATATTCCGGCGAGCGTTTTTTCTGTTAAAGAAACACGGGCGTCATTACATTTCGAGAAAGACGACAACCACGGTGTGGGGTTTTTCTTATACCTTTGCGCCGGCGTCTCCGTCCTGACCGCCTTCCTTTTTGGCCTACCCGGCCTCGGTGCCTCTTGTTGGCGAGTTGCTGCGGGTTCGGCAGGGCGTCCCGAATGCCTTCCCTGTAAAAGATGCCATGTGTATATGGTGGGTGAAGTGCCTAAAAGGGGATCCTAGTTTTGGAGTTGGGATTTTTGGTTTTTCTTACTTGCGATACAGGGAGCAGTCCGGGATAGTCGGCAGTAATGGCCACCATGGCATCATCACAGCTTAACTGATAGAACTGCTGGTCTATCAGCTCCATGAATATAACCGAATCTTCTTCAAGTCCGGAGTCGAGGGCCCGGTCAGGGTCCTCTGGTTGTGGAGAGGGGCTGCTGACCTCCTTTATGGCTTTTCGCAGTTCCTGCCACAGAGTGGCAAGGTGAATACTTACGACAAAGAATGCGGGAAAAATGGGAGCAGGGAGATATAACTTACCCAGCTTGGAGGATTGTAGATGGAGAATCCATCACGTGGCTTGATGCGGGTGAACTCCTCTTCCTCACCCTTGAACAGTTCGGACAGAATTTTCGCTAGAGCGGCAGCATTGTCCGGACCCTTACGCCCGCAGCGGGTGGCGTCATCCGCCCCGTTATAACACCACAAGGGGTGCCCACGATATTGAAGTGGCTGCACTCCCCGCATTATGCAAATCGACATAACTTCGATTATTGTCAATCCTGACTGAGCCAGTGCTTTGATCCGGTTCATCAGATAGAGGACTTCTTCGTTGTCTTCCACCTGGGGGCTCCGTGGGCACCAACTTCGGCGCTTCTTCATAGGAGCATTGTTGAACTCAGGAAGACCCCGCCGAACAGGGTCCGGAAGGGGAACGTCCTCCATATAAAACCATTCTGAAGGCCAGTCTTCGGACGACTTCTTCGGGGTACCGGACAGGTATCTGGCATCGGCAATGCGCCATATTTCGGCTCCACCCACTTGATAAAGTGATCTCCTCTGTATGCGAGGGACGAGGCAAAATAGCCTTTTCCACAGCTCGAAGTGAGCCTCGTAGCCCAGGAACAACTCGTAGAGAGCAACATAGCCGGCGATATGTAGAATGGAGGCAGGGGTGAGATTGTGTAATTGGAGGCCGTAGAACTCCAGGAGCCCGCGGAGAAACGGATGAATTGGAAATCCGAGTCCCCTTAGTAAATAAGGAACAAGGCAAACCCGCTCCCCCATGGAGGGACAGGGAAAGCTCTCCGCTTGCTCCCCGCCATTGTAGGTGGCAAGCCCGGCTCAAACGGGCACCATATACGCCGGAGGGAGAAATCCCTTAGTCTGCAGTTCGACTAATCGACTGTGCGGGATTGAACACCTCTCCCAATCACCGGGCTTAGGGCTACGGGGGCGGGAGGAGGAGCTGCGGAGGTCGGCCATGCTGGAATGGATCTTTCCGAAATGCGCTCTGATGGATTCTCGCTAGGGGGGGATGGTATGGATCGGATCTAAGAATCCCCATCCCTTTAATAGACAATTTATTTATCTAGCTAGGGGGCGAATGTAAAAATGCCCTGGCGCCTCGTATTCATTCGACGCGTGGGAGATAGGCCTTACTGGGCACAGAAGCCAAGAGGTTCAACATTTATGGAGCCGGACACTGCTTACGAACACTTGAAAATTGGAGAAGAACCCGCCTTGCAATGCCGAAGACAACACTGTGCGCCGGACTCATCATCATTGAAGCCTGGTTCAGGGGCTACTGAGGGAGTCCTGGATTAGGGGGTCTCCGGATAGCCGGATTATATCCTTTGGCCGGACTGTTGGACTATGAAGATACAAGATTGAAGACTTCGTCTCGTGTCCGGATGGGACTCTACTTGGCGTGGAAGGCAAGCTAGGCAATACGGATATGTACATCTCCTCCTTTGTAACCGACCTGGTGTAACCCTAGCCCCCTCCGGTGTCTATATAAACCAGAGGGTTTTAGTCCGTAGGACAACATACAATCATACCATAGGCTAGCTTCTAGGGTTTAGCCTCTCTGATCTCGTGGTAGATCCACTCTTGTACTACCCATATCATCAATATTAATCAAGCAGGACGTAGGGTTTTACCTCCATCAAGAGGGCCCGAACCTGGGTAAAACATCGTGTCCCCTGCCTCCTGTTACCATCCGCCTTAGACGCATAGTTCGGGACCCCCTATCCGAGATCTGCCGGTTTTGACACCGACAACAGCCTAGTGTAGTTACATCATGCATGGCTAACCCACGCTATCACCATATTTCTTGGCCTCCGTGTGACACCTAGCTCTAGTAATCCACTTGCCTGTATCGCTTCTCGCTCCTCGTCTCTCTGAAAGTGCGGTGGGCTAGCATTTTTTCCATCTATTGAGGTCTATTAACTCATCACATGTTAGCGACTCTTGCGTGGATAGTTTTTTTGGTGGGTTTGGTGCAACTTGCTCCAATTTAACCCTCATGTTTGGATACTTTAGGGCTATTTGAGCCCCAACTAGCTCGAACAAACTCTAACCCATGGATCCAACAGGGCCAAAGTTAGTCTCGGAAAATGCATTAAGCCCTATATACATGGACAGATGGAGTACATGATGCTAGCAAATGCTCACCAGTAGTAGTAGTTCATTGATTGGTTTGGATTTTTGATTTAGTTGTTGTGCTGCTATCGTCCAATATTCGCATGTGGTTGTTTCTAGAATAAAAAAGGAGGTAGTACTTACTATGGGAAAGGTGAAGTGATGGTTGCTTCGCCGAGCAACTTATTACTCTGGGAATATGGGAGTCCAGCGGATTCAACGAACAGAGAAATGATGGTTGCTTCGTCCGAGCAACTTGTTGTGGCGAAGGTGGGGCTCTGTGATTTGACTGCTCACTAGTCATTACTACTGCGGTGCAACGACCGGGGTGAATCTTTCCGTGTAGTTGTGCAGTCAATATTGTTGCATGGCAGGTGGAGCCGGATGAAGAATGTCCCACATGTCTGCAAAATGAAGTTAAATTGTTTCTGGCATTGGTATCAATCCTTCAGGATTTTTTTATGTGTATGCATAATTTTAATGAAATTGTACTGTGATGCTATGAAGGTTTCAACTTTGGTTCCCACAGGAAAAAAGGTTTCAACTTAGGATTCATGTGTCCTCTTGCCTCAAGATTATCTCGTTACAACATTCCATCAAATACAAATGAAACTACTATGGTTGCTAATGCATCTCAATGGTTCACAGATCAGCGCCAATATTCACATCACAACTGAAGACAAAGTTGTGAGAAGGTGTACAAATAAAGAAAATATATAATTGATCGATGTTGTTCCTAGGCATGGCTCCATTTCCTGGGCAAAGTGTTCATTGGTTGGCAGCTAGTTTCACCCAGCTTTGTAGCCAAAAAATAGGTGTATGGAGGACATCACAATCCGATCATTTTTGTAGCTCCACTAAAATTTAGCTAACCATCCTCGTTTGCAAAGATATCCAGTCAGTGTGATTACAATAATAGTGGAACTAGATAATGAAACAGAACACACACAAATAGAAGCCGATCACCTCTGCGATCTTTCTTTAGGACTAACTACTTGTTGGAGAAGATTAGGCATGGAGTTGGATGAGGAGGATAGCAAAACCAATCTCCCTTTCTGCAGTCCCACAGAAATGTAAAAACGTTGCCCATGTGACATTTTGGCGGAACTGCACAAAACACTCTTAAGAAAAAGTGATTTGTGCAGTTCACCAAAAGGTCGCAATAGCAACGAGGTGAAATGGATAGCCATGTTTGCAAAAGGAGGTAGAAAGGAAACAATTGCTGCCCAATAACACGATATGAAGACACATACGCCGACAAAAAAGAAGCATATTCCATGTAATAAGGGAAAGATAGCAGCATGGTGGTTTATCAAAAATGGTTTGAGGACGAGATTGCAAGATGGAAAGTACGCCGGACGAGATACGTTTTAAGCAAACAACTAAAGAAGATCCACATGCAGGATTTTCCACATGCAACAATGTGGGAAGATGGGCAGTGGAGCAAGGCCGGAGGAAGATGTACCTGAGGGTCGTCAGGATGTAACTAGGAGGGCGCTGGCGGCCGGGATCTGCCCATACCGCGGTCGCGACCAAGTGGCGAAGGCCCTACCACGTTGGAGCTTCGTCAGAGAGAACGACGGGTACCGCAGATCAGGATGTGCTGCCTCAACGCCGTCGACCGGAGAAACGATGCACATCCTCCCTTTCTGTCGGCCGACGGGATGCGGCCGGATCATTGACCAACGGTGAGAGAGAAAGGCCACCGCCGCCTTGTGTGAGATGGTGTGACGAGAGACAAACCCCAGCAGGCAGGCTCCATTGTATATAGTGGAGCGGATTTTTCTTTTTTCCCAACGACAATCGCTTTATATTTTGTACGTGCCATTGAGGAATAAAAGTTTATTTAATACTAATGCGTCAAGTCAAACTTTGTTCCATCTACACATGGTACACGACCCTCCTTCGAGTAAACAACCGCTACACGTGTCAAATTATCACATGGGTTGCCTTTTCGTATAGAAATGAACTCCACCATGTACCCACGCGGGTGTGGCCGGGAACGAGACGTGAGTACGTGTGTCATGCGTGCACCTCTTCTTTAGGTGCAGGTACATACATGGGTGGGTGTGAGAGAGATGGTTTATGCGAAATAGAGGCAATGTGTCGATGATATCTCAAAAAACATAACATATGCAATGTGTGTGAAACAGAGTCATGGATATATCATATATAGAGGGAGCGATCCACGAGAAGAGAGTGGAGGGATCATCAGCGTGAGATATCGATAGAATCGAAAATAGGGATGAAGTCTGTGGCTGCGCGATTGATAAAGAGTGCCATCGAATTTGTGTCTGCCCACGTCAAAGATACATGGCGACTGGCCTACTGGAATTTGAGAGGGCAGAGGTGCAATTTTTCTCTATGGCATGGATACCTACCTACAACGTTCGACTATCGGTGTGGGGGGTGGCAGAGACCTAACTATAGAGAGGTAGATCGACTAGTATATGTGTGGAGAAGGAGAGAGACCTAGCTATGTATTGAGGGAGATCGATCGGCATCCATGCATATGTGTAGCAAAGGAATAAGGTCGGGAGAAAGACAAAGGTAGAGTGTCGGAGGGTTGGTGGTGGTGTTTCTTCTCACAAATGGTGGGAGAGGCCTGCTAGACAAACAGAGGGTACAAGTGCAATATCAATAAGAGAGGGTCGGGGATGTTTGCATGTCTATGCACGTGCGTGTGAGAGACCGGTCGGGAGGTATGCAAGGATGATGAAGGGGGATGATATGGTTGTGGTAAGCAGACGTAACTACATAGGAAGATCAATCGTCGTGTGTCCAAGAAAGGGAGAGACATAACTAGTGAGGTAAGTCTATTGGTGCGTGCGGAAAAAGAATTATAGTCGACCTAGCTATATATAGGGAGATCGGTACGTATACATGCATGTGTTAGAAGCAAATAAGATCTGAAGAGACGGACATGGGGAGAGGGGTGCGGCTAGGAGGTGGTGCGAGAGGCCTACTATGTCGAGGGGGAGGAGTGTGCGAGTATGATATCGATGAAAAGAGGGGCGCGAGTGTGCACCTGCATGGAACCGTATTGGACATAGGGGCGCATGGACGGTGAGAAGAGAAGAGGGGAAGTGTGTGTTTGTGGTAGGCACACTTGGCTAGAGAGGTATATCGATCGGTGTGTGTCAGAAAGAAGGAGCCGGGGGGGCCTACACACACCATGGGTGAATGATCTAAAGTTAAATAACGAATGTGCGCGATGGAGGGGACGCTGAGGGAGGGTGAGAGGGGGCGGGCGTGTGCATGCATGATAGAAAGTTAGCGCTAGCTAGCTACAAAGAGAAGAGGATCGTGAAGGTGTAAAATACGAATAGAGATCATAATTCATTATAAAAAAGTGTATACATATACTTGAAGAAGATATCATAATGTAGAACATTGATTATAATTTGGGATAATGTGTGGCTTTTGCAGCTCAGGGCTAAATACTTGTCATAATGTCGGGGGCGGGGCACTATACTTTGTGTGATAAACACGGTGTACGTGTGGAACATGGTTTATATTATGAATATCTAGTTAGTACATCAAATGTACTATTATTTGGAATTAACATCAAGTGTATTCAAAAAATTGAATTCGAGTTCATATAGTACACATAGTTCATATCTATCTCTATAGTAATCATGTGTTGTGGTCTTAAGGTAATACATGAATGATGGTTGAAGTTGGCAACAATCATGATTGTAGATTCTTATTCAAATAGAGAAACGAATTCAAATTTAGTTCGAATTGCAGCTGTAGTATAGACATTTGGAATGCACTAAAATGTTGGTATGAGTAGGTTACATGCATTATACAGCCATCAAAAAAATTTAATTGGACATAACATGGATTCATAGCTTTGAATAGCATTTGTATAGTAAAACAGGACAAGACTCTCTCTTTGTGTGGTGTGAATAGTTTTATTTTTTTCGGTTTTTTCGTTGAGGGAAGTGCGAATTGATTTGGTACGTACAAGTACAATATTACACGTTAGGCTTGTCCCTAAAATTCAACCCGCGCCTTGTTATATCCTGAAAATTCAGATATCGTGCTCCCAAAACTCGCGCATTCACAACCCGTGCCTTGATATCCCGAAATTGCAACACGCGCGAAAACTCCCTCCAGCTGCCAAATCCCGACACGTGAAATCCCCCTTCTAACCCTGAGCTAAAAGGGCCGCTAGTTCAAATCGGTGGGGCTACTTTTGTAACACATCCTACATTTTGGACAAGCGCGTCCCTAAGTCATGGTTCCCCCCTCCCATCGCCTCCTTTTCGCCATTCGAAATCTCAGGCCGCCATAACCTCTCTGCTCCACCCACGAAACCCCACCCTCCTCCATCCACCACCTCGCCGCTACCCAGCTGGAGCCTCTTCCCCGACGACGCCGTCCACTGCAATAGCTCGACGTCCCTCATCCACCTCCGGTTCAGCCGCCCGGTCCTGCACCTCCAAGGAGCTGCTCCGACGATCGTGTCGTCTATCGCAGCTGCTCCATCCCCGCAGCGCCGCCTTAACCTGCTCCACCAGAACCGTAGCATCCTCACCGACTCCACGGATGAAGCCGAGGCCTACTCGGCGCCACCAAAGAGGTTGTACACTCATCGCATCGCACCTTCTCCTTAACTCGACCTCCCGGCGCCGACGGTGCTCCATCCCGCACCCCCATGGTGCGGCTACATCGAAGTTGGCACCGCGGGGGATGTCTCCACGGCGGCTCTCCCCCCAGTGTGAGTCCCCTTCGACGGCGGCGGCCATGCCAGCCGGATCTGCTGCTGCTGCTTCAGCTCTCGCTCGCTCGCTCGCGCTGCTGCTTCCACTCTCCCCCTCGCTCGTGGTGCTACTCTGCTCCGATTTAGCTACACTTTAGTCGACTGAATCGAATTTTGGGTCAGTCGATTTTCAGGGGGTGGGGGGCTCAACAGAGTTAAGGAAGAACCACCCGCAGCAGGGAGGGGGGCTCGTCGGAGAGGTACCCCACTATCTATCTTAGGATTCAGGGTGGGGGCGGTGGTAGCCGGCGGTGGGGGCGTGGTGGTGGGGCAGTGGCATGGGGATCGCCAAAGAAAAATCTCGGCGCGAGGGAGGGGGGACTAGAGAGCTAGCTAGGGCGGCGAGGGACCGATGGTGGGGAGTGGTTTCGGGGCCGGCCCCGGGCAGCGGGGGCCGGCGGTTCGGCCGGTGGTGGCTGGCGGCTCAGGGAGTGCAGGTTGAAGATGAACTGCAGGCCCTCCCTAAACAACATGTGAGGTGCCTCTGTGCTACCATTGCGTTCAGTTTCGACAGTAACATTTAGTTTCCACAGTAAATTTTAGTTTCGATGGTTAAGTTCAGAGTCAACAGTTTTTACCTCATCTGTTGTAGTCAGGTGGTTTTTGGTGATGTAAATTTTACATCTATCACTTTTTGGTAATGTATTTTACATCATCTATTGGAGATGCTATTAGACTCCCACTTGAGATTAATGATGTCTGTCTTGTGCTGCTTTAGTCTTGACGTCTTACGGCTCGTCGGAGCTGCTCCAATGACGGAACCATCCATCACAACAGAGTAGTGCCCTGGACGCTGTCTACAGATTCCTCAGATCTTCCTCCACACCTCCGATAGCCACCTCTGCCTCAACTTCTTCAGCGACCAACCCAATGATGCTGAGGTCAACATGATTACGGCAAAGAGGTTGTACACTTGTCGCATCACTTATTACTCTACATTCTTGTCGATCCATTAGTGCTATTTTGGTTCAACGGAAAAACATAGCAATAGGAAATTTTCCTATGGAACTCTACTATTCAATTATTCATGCATTTTGTTGAAAGGAATGGAGCAAAATATCCACCTGGACCTACTTTTCAAAATCCTATGCATGAAAACAAGACCAAGTGCATTACAGGCAGAATAACATTCTAACTATACACGCTTTCATATGATTTCACTTTAATTTGGCCATGTTTCTTTGCATTCCTCTGCTCTTCCAATTCCTGTGAACCAAACACCCAAGTTGACAGAAATCATGTGTTTACAAATGCTCTGTTTCCCATGTGCATTCCTATCCTATTCTGGTGTTTTACCTATCCCTACATTTTTAGAATCATGCAAGCCAAAGGAGCCCTTACAGAATTACTTTAGTTACACGTAGGTGTCGGAAAAAACTTTGTGTGGTTTGTCCTGCTCTTGCCGCAACGTCGTCCACCTCACCTGAGTTGCTCCATCGATAGAAGCATCCACCAAACCAGACATCACGACTCCTGACCGTCTTTCGCCGCCTTAGATCTCCTTCCTTGCCGCCGGCACCCACCGCAGCGGCATCACCATCATCGACTTAGCAGATGAACTTGAGGAGTACACGGCTCCACAAGAGAGGTCGCACTCTTTTGTTTCTGCTTATGTTATGCATTGCTTAATATTACCTGGTACTTTATTGTCATGTTCACCTCTTAGAATCCAAGTCAGGTCCAAATTAATGTTCAAACTTGAGTTCTAAATTAGTTGTGGGGCACATATCGAGGCGGCAATGAATAGTATCTCTGTCTAATATCTGGTTCACCTAGGGTATGCCTATGTTGTTCATCTTGGGTGGGAAACAAATAGTAAAGAAATCATCATCTGTATTTTTATTAAATTAAAGCAATCATCAGCCTGCTATCACTATTTTTGGATATCCACTGGTTGTTACCAGCACTCTAGCTTTTTGCATGCTCTCATTACATAATCTCACCATATTTTTTCGTATGCATGTCAGATATTGTACACAGTCATGTTCAACATGTAGATAAAAATAGAAGAGTTTTGCGTGGCAATACAATGTCATGCAGACATCGCTCCATGGTGGGTTCAATGGCAAACCCCCCCCTCTCCAGATTGTAATCCAGAGGAAGATATCTATTTTGAGGCGGATTCAGACGCAGCTGACCACTCCTATTTACCCCCAAGGTGTTTGCTCTAACTTGGCATGATCATGTTAGTCATATCATGCATATCTTGCCTTGCAGTGCCAACTTTCGACATCATATATGTCATCTGCTTAGTTTAGACATGTTTTGTAATGCCACCTGTTTAGTTTCTATACAATATATGAGAATTATGCAGTCTCATGTCTTTCAGCCAGCCATAATATATGTGAAATATGAAATGCCATCCTGTTTAACCAGGCATCATATATTTGAATGATATCTTCCCCATCCTTTTATTCATTACATTTCCATTTGTCAACAATGTTTGTTGATAACCCACAAGTATAGGGGATCGCAACAGTTTTCGAGGGTAGAGTATTCAACCCAAATTTATTGATTCGACACAAGGGGAGCCAAAGAATATTCTCAAGTATTAGCAGTTGAGTTGTGAATTCAACCACACCTGGAAGCTTAATATCTGCAGCAAAGTATTTAGTAGCAAAGTAATATGATAGTAGTGGTAACGGTAGCTAAAGGTAACGGTAGCAAAAGTAATGTTTTTGGTATTTTTGTAGTGATGATAGCAATAGAAACGGAAAAGTAAATAAGCGAAGAACAATATATGGAAAGCTCGTAGGCAATGGATCGGTGATAGAGAATTATGCCGGATGTGGTTCATCATGTAACAGTCATAACCTAGGGTGACGCAGAACTAGCTCCAATTCATCAATGTAATGTAGGCATATATTCCGAATATAGTCATACGTGCTTATGGAAAAGAACTTGCATGACATCTTTTGTCCTACCCTCCCGTGGCAGCGGGGTCCTAGCGGAAACTAGGGGATATTAAGGCCTCCTTTTAATAGAGTACCGGACCAAAGCATTAACACATAGTGAATACATGAACTCCTCAAACTACGGTCATCACCGGTAAGTATCCTGATTATTGTCACTTCAGGGTTAACGGATCATAACACATAATAGGTGACTATAGAATTGCAAGATAGGATCAAGAACTCTCATATATTGATGAAAACATAATAGGTTCAGATCTGAAATCATGGCACTTAGGCCCTAGTGACAAGCATTAAGCATAGCAACATCAATCTCAGAACATAGTGGATACTAGGGATCAAACCCTAACAAAACTAACTCGATTACATGATAAATATCATCCAACCCATCACCGTCCAGCAAGCCTACGATGGAATTACTCACGCACGGTGGTGAGCATCATGAAATTGGTGATGGAGGAAGGTTGGTGATGACGATGGCGATGGATTCCCCTCTCCGGAGCCCCGAACGGACTCCAGATCAGCCCTCCCAAGAGGTTTTAGGGCTTGGCGGTGGCTCCGTATCATAAAACGCGATGAATCCTTCTTCTTTATTTTTTTCCTCCCCGAAAGCAAATATATAGAGTTGGAGTCGAGGTCGGAGGAGCTCCAGGGGGGCCCATGAGGTAGGGGGCGCGCCCCCCACCCTCGTGGCTAGGGTGTGGGCCCCCTGATCTTCATCATTTGCAAGGATTTTTTTATTATTTCTGAAAAGATGTTCCGTGAAGTTTCAGGTCATTCCGAGAACTTTTGTTTCTGTACATAAATAACACCATGGCAATTCTGCTGAAAACAGCGTCAGTCCGGGTTAGTTCCATTCAAATCATGCAAGTTAGAGTCCAAAACAAGGGCAAAAGTGTTTGGAAAAGTAGATACGACGGAGACGTATCAACTCCCCCAAGCTTAAACCTTTGCTTGTCCTCAAGAAATTCAGTTGACAAACTAAAAGTGATAAAGAAAAACTTCTACAAACTCTGTTTTCTCTTATTGTTGTAAATATGTAAAGCCAGCATTCAAGTTTTCAGCAAAGATTATGAACTAACCATACTCACAATAACGCATAGGTCTCATGTTTACTCATATCAATGGCATAATCAACTAGCGAGCAATAATAATAAATCTCGGATGACAACACTTTCTCAAAACAATCATAATATGATATAACAAGATGGTATCTCGCTAGCCCTTTCTGAGACCGGAAAGCATAAATGCAGAGCACCTTTAAAGATCAAGGACTGACTAGACATTGTAATTCATGGTAAAAGAGATCTAGTCAAGTCATACTCAATGTAAACTAATAGTAATGAATGCAAATGACAGCGATGCTCTCCAACTGGTGCTTTTTAATAAGAGGATGATGACTCAACATAAAAGTAAATAGATAGGCCCTTCGCAGAGGGAAGCAGGGATTTGTAGAGGTGCCAGAGCTCGGTTTTGAAATGGAGGCAAATAATATTTTGAGCGATATACTTTCATTGTCAACATAACAACCAAGAGATGGCGATATCTTCCATGCTACACACATTATAGGCGGTTCCCAAACAGAATGGTAAAGTTTATACTCCCCCTCCACCAACAAGCATCAATCCATGGCTTGCTCGAAACAAAGAGTGCCTCCAACTAACAAGAGTCCCAGGGGGAGTTTTGTTTGCAATTATTTTGATTTAGTTTGCATAAAGCATGGGACTGGGCATCCCGGTGACCAGCCATTTTCTCGTGGGTGAAGAGCGGAATCCACTCCTCTTGAGAATAACCCACCTAACATGGAAGATACTGTTGGGGAACGTAGTAATTTCAAAAAAATTCCTACGCACACGCAAGATCATGGTGATGCATAGCAATAAGAGAGGGGAGAGTATTGTCTACGTACCCACGCAGACCGACTGCGGAAGCGTTGACGCAACGTAGAGGAAGTAGTCATACGTCTTCCCGATCCGACCGATCCAAGCACCGTTACTCCGGCACCTCCGAGTTCTTAGCACACGTACAGCTTGATGACGATCCCCGGGCTCCGATCCAGCAAAGCATCGGGGAGGAGTTCCGTCAGCACGATGGCGTGGTGACGATCTTGATGTTCTACTGTCGCAGGGCTTCGCCTAAGCACCGCTACAATATGATCGAGGTGGAATATGGTGGCAGGGGGCACCGCACACGGCTAAGGAACGATCTCAAGGACCAACTTGTGTGTCCTAGAGGTGCCCCCTGCCTCCGTATATAAAGGAGCCAAGGGGGAGGGGGCCGCCGGCCAGGAGGAGGGCGCAGGAGGAGTCCTACTCCTACCGGGAGTAGGACTCCCCCCCCCAATCCTAGTTGGACTAGGATTCCCCGAGGGGGAAAGAGAGAGAGGGGGGCCGGCCACCTCTCCTAGTCCTAATAGGACTAGGGGAGGGGGGAGGCGCGCGGCCACCTTGGGCTGCCCCTTTCTCCTTTCCACTAAAGCCCATTAAGGCCCATATGGCTCCCGGGGGGTTCCGGTAACCTCCCGGTACTCCGGTAAAATCCCGATTTCACCCGGAACACTTCCGATGTCCAAATATAGGCTTCCAATATATCAATCTTTATGTCTCGACCATTTCGAGACTCCTCGTCATGTCCATGATCACATCCGGGACTCCGAACAATCTTTGGTACATCAAAATGCATAAACTCATAATAACTGTCATTGTAACATTAAGCGTGCGGACCCTACGGTTCGAGAACAATGTAGACATGACCGAGACACGTCTCCGGTCAATAACCAATAGCGGGACCTGGATGCCCATATTGGCTCCTACATATTCTACGAAGATCTTTATCGGTCAGACCGCATAACAACATACGTTGTTCCCTTTGTCATCGGTATGTTACTTGCCCGAGATTCGATCGTCGGTATCCAATACCTAGTTCAATCTCGTTACTGGCAAGTCTCTTTACTTGTTCCGTAATACATCATCCCACAACTAACTCATTAGTTGCAATGCTTGCAAGGCTTATGTGATGTGCATTACCGAGAGGGCCCAGAGATACCTCTCCGACAATCGGAGTGACAAAACCTAATCTCGAAATACGCCAACCCAACATGTACCTTTGGAGACACCTGTAGTACTCCTTTATAATCACCTAGTTACCTTGTGACGTTTGGTAGTACCCAAAGTGTTCCTCCGGTAAACGGGAGTTGCATAATCTCATAGTTATAGGAACATGTATAAGTCATGAAGATAGCAATAGCAACATACTAAACGATCGGGTGCTAAGCTAATGGAATGGGTCATGTCAATCAGATCATTCTCTTAATGATGTGATCCCGTTAATCAAATAACAACTCATTGTTCATGGTTAGGAAACATAACCATCTTTGATTAACGAGCTAGTCAAGTAGAGGCATACTAGTGACACTTTGTTTGTCTATGTATTCACACATGTATTATGTTTCCAGTTAATACAATTCTAGCATGAATAATAAACATTTATCATGATTATAAGGAAATAAATAATAACTTTATTATTGCCTCTAGGGCATATTTATTTCAGTCTCCCACTTGCACTAGAGTCAATAATCTAATTCACATCACCATGTGATTTAACAGCAATAGTTCACATCACCATGTGATTAACACCCATAGTTCACATCGATATGTGATCAACACCCAAAGGGTACTAAGGTGTGATCATGTTTTGTTTGTGAGATAATTTTAGTCTACGGGTCTGTCATATTCAGATCCATAAGTATTTTGCAAATTTCTATGTCAACAATGCTCTGCACGGAGCTACTCTAACTAATTGCTCCCACTTTCAATATGTATCTAGATTGAGACTTAGAGTCATCCAGATCAGTGTCAAAACTTGCATCGACGTAACCCTTTACGGCGAACCTTTTTGTCACCTCCATAATCGAGAAACATATCCTTATTCCACTAAGGATAATTTTGACCGCTGTCCAGTGATCTACTTCTAGATCACTATTGTACTTCCCTTGCCAAAATCAGTGTAGGGTATATAATAAATCTGGTACACAGCATGGCATACTTTATAGAACCTATGGCCGGGGCATAGGGAATGACTTTCATTCTCTCTCTATCTTCTGCCGTGGTCGGGTTTTGAGTCCTACTCAACTTCACACCTTGCAACACAGGCAAGAACTCCTTCTTTGACTGTTCCATTTTGAACTACTTCAAAACCTTGTCAAGGTATGTACTCATTGAAAAAAACTTATCAAGCATCTTGATCTATCTCTATAGATCTTGAAGCTCAATATGTAAGCAGCTTTACCGAAGTCTTTCTTTGAAAAACTCCTTTCAAACACTCCTTTATGCTTTGCAGAATAATTCTACATTATTTCCGATTAACAATATGTCATACACATATACTTATCAGAAATGATGTAGTGCTCCCACTCACTTTGTTGTAAATACAGGCTTCACCGCAAGTCTGTATAAAACTATATGCTTTGATCAACTTATCAAAGCGTATATTCCAACTCCGAGATTCTTGCACCAGTCCATAGAAGGATCGCTGGAGCTTTCATATTTAGTTAACACCTTTAGGATCGACAAAACCTTCTAGTTGCATCGTATACAACTATTCTTTAGTAAATCCATTAAGGAATGCAGTTTTGTTTATCCATTTGCCAGATTTCATAAAATGCGGCAATTGCTAACATGATTCGGACAGACTTAAGCATAGATACGAGTGAGAAAATCTCATCGTAGTCAACACCTTGAACTTGTCAAAAACCTTTTGCGACAATTCTAGCTTTGTAGATTGTAACACTACTATCAGCGTCCGTCTTCCTCTTGAAGATCCATTTATTTTCTATGGCTTGCCGATCATCTGGCAAGTCAACCAAAGTCTATACTTTGTTCTCATACATGGATCCCATCTCAGATTTCATGGCCTCAAGCCATTTTGCGGAATCTGGGCTCATCATCGCTTCCTCATAGTTCGCAAGTTCGTCATGGTCTAGTAACATGACTTCCAAAACAGGATTACCGTACCACTCTGGTGCGGATCTCACTCTGGTTTACCTGCGAGATTCGGTAGTAACTTGATCTGAAGTTACATGATCATCATCATTAGCTTCCTCACTAATTGGTGTAGTAGTCACAGGAACAGATTTCTGTGATGAACTACTTTCCAATAAGGGAGAAGGTACAATTACCTTATCAAGTTTTTACTTTCCTCCCACTCACTTCTTTCGAGAGAAACTCCTTCTCTAGAAAGTTTCCGAATTTAGCAATAAAAGTCTTGCCTTCGGATTTGTGATAGAAGGTGTATCCAATAGTTTTCTTTGTATATCCTATGAAGATTTACTTCTCCGATTTGGGTTCGAGCTTATCATGTTGAAACTTTTTCACATAAGCATCGCAGTCCCAAACTTTAAGAAACGACAACTTTGGTTTCTTGCCAAACCACAGTTCAGATTGTGTCGTCTCAACGGACTTAGATGATGCTCTATTTAACGTGAATGCAGCTGTCTCTAATGCATAACCCCAAAACGATAGTGGTAGATCGGTAAGAGACATCATAGATTGCACTATATCCAATAAAGTACGGTTATGACGTTCGGACACACCATTATGCTGTGGTGTTCCATGTGGCATGAGTTTGTGAAACTATTCCACATTGTTTTAATTGAAGACCAAACTCGTAACTCAAATATTTGTCTCCGCAATCAGATCATAGAAACTTTATTTTCTTGTCACGATGATTTTCCACTTCACTCTAAAATTCTTTGAACTTTTCAAATGTTTCAGACTTATGTTTCATCAAGTAGATATACCCATATCTGCTCAAATCATCTATGAAGTTCAGAAAATAACGATGCTTGCCGTGAGCCTTAACACTCATCGGACCGCATACATCAGTATGTATTATTTCCAATAAGTCAGTTGCTTGCTCCGGAGAATGGAGTCTTAGTCATCTTGCCCATGAGGCATGGTTCGCAAGCATCAAGTGATTCATAATCAAGTGATTCCAAAATCCCATCAGCATGGAGTTTCTTCATGCGCTTTACACCAATATGACCTAAACCGCAGTGCTACAAATAAGTTGCACTATCATTATTAACTTTGCATCTTTTGGTTTCAATATTATGATTATGTGTATTACTACGATCGAGATCCAACGAACTATTTTCATTGGGTGTGTAACCATATAAGGTTTTATTCATGTAAACAGAACAACAATTTATTCTCTTACTTAAATGAATAATCGTATTACAATAAACATGATCAAATCATATTCATGCTTAACGTGAACACCAAATAACACTTATTTAGGTTCAAAACTAATCCCGAAAGTATAGGGAGTGTGCGATGATGATCATATCAGTCTTGGAACCACTTCCAACACACATCGTCACTTCACCCTTAACTAGTCTCTGTTTATTCTGCAACTCCCGTTTCGAGTTACTAATCTTAGCAACTGAACTAGTATCAAATACTGAGGGGTTGCTATAAACACTAGTAAAGTACACATCAATAACATGTATATCAAATATACTTATGTTCACTTTGCCATCCTTCTTATCTGCCAATCACTTGGGGTAGTTCCGCTTCCGGTGACCAGTCCCTTTGCAGTAGAAACACTTAGTCTCAGGCTTAGGACCAGACTTGGGCTTCTTCACTTAAGCAGCAACTTGCTTGCTGTTCTTCTTGAAGTTCCCCTTCTTCCCTCTGCCCTTTTCATGAAACTAGTGGTCTTGTCTACCATCAACACTTGATGTTTTTCTTGATTTCTACCTTCGTCAATTTCCGCATTACGAAGAGCTTGGGAATCGTTTCCGTTATCCCTTGCATATCATAGTTCATCACGAAGTTCTACTAACTTGGTGATGGTGACTAGAGAATTCTGTCAATCACTATCTTATCTGGAAGATTAACTCCCACTTGATTCAAGCGATTGTAGTACTCAGACAAACTGAGCACATGCTCACTAGTTGAGCGATTCTCCTCCATATTTTAGCTATAGAACTTGTTGGAGACTTCATATCTCTCAACTCGGGTATTTGCATGAAATATTAACTTCAACTCCTGGAACATCTCGTATGCTCCATGACGTTCAAAACGTCTTTGAAGTCCCGATTCTAAGCCATTAAGCATGGTGCACTAAACTATCAAGTAGTCATCATATTGAGCTAGCCAAACGTTCATAACGTCTGTATCTGCTCCTGCAATAGGTCCGTCACCTAGCGGTGCATCAAGGACATAATTCTTCTGTGCAGCAATGAGGATAAACCTCAGATCACGGATCCAATCCGCATCATTGCTACTAACATCTTTCAACACAATTTTCTCTAGGAACATATCAAAATAAACATAGGGAAGCAACAACGCGAGCTATTGATCTATAACATAATTTGCAAAATACTACAAGGACTAAGTTCATGATAAATTTAAGTTCAATTAATCATATTACTTAAGAACTCCCACTTAGATAGACATCCCTCTTATCCTCTAAGTGATCACATGATCCAAATCAACTAAACCATAATCGATCATCACGTGAGATGGAGTAGTTTTCAATGGTGAACATCGTTATGTTGATCATATCTTACTATATGATTCACGCTCGACCTTTCGGTCTCCGTGTTCCGAGGCCATATCTGTATATGCTAGGCTCGTCAAGTATAACCTGAGTATTCTGCGTGTGCAAAAGCTGGCTTGCACCCGTTGTAGATGGACGTAGAGCTTATCACACCCGATCATCACATGGTGTCTGGGCACGACGAACTTTGGCAACGGTGCATACTCAGGGAGAACACTTCTTGATAATTTAGTGAGAGATCATCTTATAATGCTACCGTCAATCAAAGCAAGATAAGATGCATAAAAGATAAACATCACATGCAATCAATATAAGTGATATGATATGGCCATCATCATCTTGTGCCTGTGATCTCCATCTCCGAAGCACCGTCATGATCACCATCGTCACCGGCGCGACACCTTGATCTCCATCATAGCATCATTGTCGTCTCGCCAATCTTATGCTACCACGACTATCGCTACCGCTTAGTGATAAAGTAAAGCATTACATCGTGATTTCATTGCATACAATAAAGCGACAACCATATGGCTCCTGCCAGTTGCCGATAACTCGGTTACAAAACATGATCATCTCATACAATAAAATTCATCATCATGCCTTGACCATATCACATCACAACATGCCCTGCAAAAACAAGTTAGACGTCCTCTACTTTGTTGTTGCAAGTTTTACGTGGCTGCTACGGGCTTAAGCAAGAACCAATCTCACCTACGCATCAAAACCACAACGATAGTTTGTCAATTTGACTCCGTTTTAACCTTCGCAAGGACCGGGCGTAGCCATACTCAGTTCAACTAAAGTTGGAGAGACAGTCGCCCACAAGCCACCTATGTGCAAAGCACGTCGGGGGAACCGGTCTCGCGCAAGCGTACGCGTAATGTTGGTCCGGGTCGTCTCGTCCAACAATACCGCTGAACCATAGTATGACATGCTGGTAGGTAGTATGACTTATATCGCCCACAACTCACTTGTGTTCTACTCGTGCATATAACATCAACATATAAAACCTAGGCTCGGATGCCACTGTTGGGGAACGTAGTAATTTCAAAAAATTTCCTACACACACGCAAGATCATGGTGATGCATAGCAACGAGAGGGGAGAGTATTGTCTACGTACCCACGCAGACCGACTGCGGAAGCGTTGACGCAACGTAGAGGAAATAGTCGTACGTCTTCCCGATCCAACCGATCCAAGCACCGTTACTCCGGCACCTCCGAGTTCTTAGCACACATACAGCTCGATGACGATCCCCGGGCTCCGATCCAGCAAAGCGTCGGGGAGGAGTTCCGTCAGCACGACGGCGTGGTGACGATCTTGATGTTCTACTGTCGCAGGGCTTCTCCTACCTAAACTCCGCTACAGTATTATCGAGGAATATGGTGGCACGGGGCACCGCACACGGCTAGGGAATAGATCACGTGGATCAACTTGTGTGTCTAGAGGTGCTCCCTGCCCCCGTATATAAAGGATCCAAGGGGGAGGGCTGGCCGGCCAAGGAGGAGGGCGCAGGAGAGTCCTACTCCCTCTGGGAGTAGGATGGACTCCCCCCCCCAATCCTAGTTGGACTAGGATTCCCCGAGGGGGAAAGAGAGAGAGGGGGGCCGGCCACCTCTCCTAGTCCTAATAGGACTAGGGGAGGGGGGAGGCGCGCGGCCACCTTGGGCTGCCCCTTTCTCCTTTCCACTAAAGCGCATTAAGGCCCATATGGCTCCCGGGGGGTTCCGGTAACCTCCCGGTACTCCGGTAAAATCCCGATTTCACCCGGAACACTTCCGATGTCCAAATATAGGCTTCCAATATATCAATCTTTATGTCTCGACCATTTTGAGACTCCTCGTCATGTCCATGATCACATCCGGGACTCCGAACAATCTTTGGTACATCAAAATGCATAAACACATAATAATTGTCATCGTAACGTTAAGCGTGCGGACCCTACGGTTCGAGAACAATGTAGACATGACCGAGACACATCTTCGGTCAATAACCAATAGCGGGACCTGGATGCCCATATTGGCTCCTACATATTCTACGAAGATCTTTATCGGTCAGACCGCATAACAACATACGTTGTTCCCTTTGTCATCGGTATGTTACTTGCCCGAGATTGGATCGCCGGTATCCAATACCTAGTTCAATCTCGTTACTGGCAAGTCTCTTTACTCGTTCCGTAATACATCATCCCACAACTAACTCATTAGTTGCAATGATTGCAAGGCTTATGTGATGTGCATTACCGAGAGGGCCCAGAGATACCTCTTCGACAATCGGAGTGACAAAACCTAATCTCGAAATACGCCAACCCAACATGTACCTTTGGAGACACCTGTAGTACTCCTTTATAATCACCCAGTTACGTTGTGACATTTGGTAGTACCCAAAGTGTTCCTCCGGTAAACGGTAGTTGCATAATCTCATAGTTATAGGAACATGTATAAGTCATGAAGATAGCAATAGCAACATACTAAACGATTGGGTGCTAAGCTAATGGAATGGGTCATGTCAATCAGATCATTCTCTTAATGATGTGATCCCGTTAATCAAATAACAACTCATTGTTCATGGTTAGGAAACATAACCATCTTTGATTAACGAGCTAGTCAAGTAGAGGCATACTAGTGACACTTTGTTTGTCTATGTATTCACACATGTATTATGTTTCCGGTTAATACAATTCTAGCATGAATAATAAACATTTATCATGATTATAAGGAAATAAATAATAACTTCATTATTGCCTCTAGGGCATATTTCCTTCAGATACGGACAGCCCTAGTTGATACATGAGCTATTCGAGCATACAAAACAGGATATTTATTTGAAGGTTTAGAGTTTGGCACATACAAATTTACTTGGAACGGCTCGTAGATACCGTATATAGGTAGGTATGGTGGACTCATATGGAATAACTTTGGGGTTTATGGAATTGGATGCACAAGCAGTATTACCGCTTAGTACAGGTGAAGGCTAGCAAAAGACTGGGAAGCGACCAGCTAGAGAGCGACAACAGTCATGAACATGCATTAAAATTAATCAACACCGAATGCTAGCATGAGTAGGATATAATCCACCATGAACATAAATATCGTGAAGGCTCTGTTGATTTTGTTTCAACTACATGCGTGAACATGTGCCAAGTCAAGTCACTTAAATCATTCAGAGGAGGATACCACCCTATCATACCACATCACAACCATTTTAATAGCATGTTGGCACGCAAGGTAAACCATTATAAGCTCCTAGCTAATCAAGCATGGCACAAGAAACTATGATCTCTAGTTGTCATTCCAAACATGTTTATTCATAATAGGCTGAATCAGGAATGATGAACTAATCGTATTTACAAAAACAAAAGAGGTCGAGTTCATACCAGCTTTTCTCATCTCAGTCAGTCCATCATATATCGTCATAATTGCCTTTCACTTGCACGACCAAACGATGTGGATATATAATAATAATAATAATAATAATAATAATAATAATAATAATAATAATAATAATAATAATAATAGTGCACGTGCATTGGACTAAGCTAGAATCTGCAAGCATTCAATAAACAGGAGAAGACAAGGCAATATGGGCTCTTTTGTTAGATCAACAATAAGGCATATAAGAGCTACTTCAACAATTTAATCATGGTCTTCTCCTATCGACCCCCAAACAAAAGAAAAGAAATAAAACTATTTACACGGGAAAGCTCCCAACAAGTAAAAGGAGAACAGGAAATCTTTTTCGGTTTTCTTTTTAATTACTACCACAAGCATGGAAAGTAAACTAATTAAAAGCTACAACTAATTTTTTTTGAAGGTTTATTAAACACACAAGAAGAAAGCATAAAAAGGAAAATAAACTAGCATGGATGATACAATGAAAAATTATGAGCACCGACATCTAGCAATGAGTGTGTGAACATGAATGTAATGTCGGTGGGAAATACGTACTCCCCCAGGCTTAGGCTTTTGGCCTAAGTTGGTCTATGGCCACGGCTGGCCTAGCGGATATCCATAGTAATAGTTGGGGTCGTACTGCAAAGAAGAAGACTCCGATTGCCACTGGTTGGCAATCATCTCCGGATCCCAATGGTAATTAGACTGTCGTGGAGGATCAACTTGTGGTTCCAACTCTAGCTCTGTGGCTGATGTAGGGTTCCGGTAGGCGTGAATAGCCTCTAACGGAACAAGGTACTGGCCTGAAGATAAATCAAACAAGGAAGGAGCAGGCAGGGTAATAGTCTCAGGATGATGTTTATGAAAGAACAATTTGTATTTAAGCTCCCCTTCCCTATTCTTAACAATAAAATCGTGTGCCACCATACTCTTATAATCTAAATAAACACGAGGCAGCAATTTTTCTTCCTTCTCATAATGCCTAATAGGTATGTTAAAATGTGCAGTTAGGCGTGAAGCATAGATGCCTCCAAAGATGGGGCCCTTTGTACGGTTCAGACTTAACCGTTTAGCAATAATACCGCCCATTCTAACAGAGTTATCACTGAATAAACCGTGGAACAAAATACTAATATCAGGAACACTAAGGTTTCCACAGTTTCCACGACCAATTAAGCAAAAACTAGCAAATATTGCAAAGTAGCGTAAAACAGGAAAATGTATGATAGTGATTCGTGCATCGGAAATCTTCCTCGTTTCCCCTACAGTGATGGTATCAATAAACCCATCCACATCATCGCGATGTGGTTCCTCTGTCGTGCCCTCGCAAGGGACCAAACAAATCCGACAAAAATCACAAAGTGACATCTCCTTATGATCATCATATAAATAAAACTCCACCATAGGTGGTGATCTCCTAGAATGGAAATGAAAGTTTTGCACAAAGATATTGGTGAGTAAGAGATACCGGTCGCGTTAGTCGTGGAGGAAGGCGGTGAGGCTTGCATTCTCAGCCAATTCATAAAAATCATCATAAATCCCGGCTGCTCTCAAGAAATCATCGGAGGGCCATTCACACGGCCTAACCTCCAGGGTGCGAGGCAGATTATATTTGGGCTTCTTCGCTTCTTCATTTTGCTTTTCCTTTGAGCTTCGGCTCGATGAGGCCCTCAAAAATCTCTTCATTATTCTCTGAAAATATCTGAAATTTTTAGTAACTTCAAACAAAAGTGAACCAATCTCAACAAAATTGATAGCAACAACTCCTACAAGTGCCTAGAGCCTATATCATGCATTAGAACTACTTTTGACCATATAAATTTGACATGCAAGCTCAAGAACAGAGTCACCTAAGCAGCACAAATTTGCAATGAATAAAGCACTAGAACAAAAACTAATTGGACCAATGGAGGAATCACATACCAAGGAACAATCTCCCCAAGCAATTTTGTGAGAGGTGCTTTGAGCAAGGAGATCGAAAATGGCAGCAAAATGAGTTTGGACTCGGGTTTGAGCTGGATATTTGTGTTTGTGGGAGGAAGAAGGAGTGTGTGGGTGCAGGAATAAGTGGAGGAGGGCCACCGTGGGCCCACGAGGCAGGGGGCGCGCCTAGGGGTAGGGCGTGCCCTCCATCCTCATGGCCAGGTGGATGCCCCCATGCTATGTTCTTGGTACCAAATGTTCTCAAATATTCCAGAAAAAAACATATTTGAATTTCAGGGAATTTGGAGAACTTTTATTTTCAGGGTATTTTTATATTGCACGGATATTTCAGATAACAGACGGAAAATACTATTTTTACTTTATTTAATATGAATAACAGAAAGTAAAAGGAGGGTACAGAGAGTTGCGTTTTCTAACTTCATCCATCTCATGATCATCAAAAGGGATCCACTAACAAGGTTGATCAAGTCTTGTTAACGAACTCATTCTGAATAACATGGAACCGGAGGAATTTCGAATAACACTATGTTACCTCAACGGGGATCTGCATGTTCCCAATAATAAGAATATCATATTTCTTCCTGACAGTAGGAAGAGGAAATTCAAAACCTCCAAATATAATCGATGGAATTTTTCCAATAGAGTTGATACTATGAACTTGAGGTTGTTTCCTCAGAAAGTGTACCGTATGCTCATTACCATTAACATGAAAAGTGGCATTGCCTTTAGTGCAATCAATAACAGCCCTGCAGTATTCAAAAAGGTCTTCCAAGAATAATAGACATACTATCATCCTCGGGAATATCAAGAATAACAAAGTCCGTTAAAATAGTAACGTTTCCAACTACAACAGGCACATCCTCACAAATACCGACGGGTATAGCAGTTGATTTATCAGCCATTTGCAAAGATATTTCAGTAGGTGTCAACTTATTCAAATCAAGTCTACGATATAAAGAGCGAGGCATAACACTAATACCGGCTCCAAGATCACATAAAGCAATTTTAACATAATTTCGTTTAATGGAGCATGGTATAGTGGGTACTCCTGGATCTCCAAGTTTCTTTGGTATTCCACCCTTAAAAGTATAATTAGCAAGCATGGTGGAAATTTCAGCTTCCGGTATCTTTCTCTTATTTGTAACAATTTCTTTCATATACTTAGCATAAGGATTCATTTTAAGCTTATCAGTTAATCGCATACGCAAAAAGATAGGTCTAATCATTTCAGCAAAGCGCTCAAAATCCTCATCATCCTTTTTCTTGGATGGTTTGGGAGGAAAGGCATGGGTTTCTGAACCCATGGTTCTCTTTCTTTACCATGTTTCCTAGCAACAAAGTCTTTCTTATCATAACGTTGATTCTTTGATTGTGGGTTATCAAGATCAACAGCAGGTTCAATTTCTATATCATTATCATTACTAGGTTGAGCATCATCATGAACATTATCATTAACATTATCGCTAGTTTCAGGTTCATTACCAGATTGTGTTTCAGCATCAGAAATAGAAATATCATTTGGATTCTCGGGTGGTCGAGCAATAGGTTCACTAGAAGCATGCAAAGTCCTACCATTTTTCTTTTTCTTCCTTTTAGAAGGACTAGGTGCATCTATATTATTTCTCTGAGAATCTTGCTCAATTCTCTTAGGATGGCCTTCAGGATACAGAGGTTCTTGAGTCATTCTACCAGTTCTAGTAGCCACTCTAATAGCATAATCATTATTCTTACTATTCAATTCATGGAGCAAATCATTTTGAGCTTTAAGTACTTGTTCTACTTGAGTGGTAACCATAGAAGCATGTTTACTAATAAGTTTAAGTTCACCTTTAACATTAGCCATATAATCACCCAAGTGTTCAAGCATATTTGAATTGTATTTCAATTGTCTACCAAAATAAGCATTGAAGTCTTCTTGCTTAACCATAAATTTATCAAACTCATCTAAGCATGGGCTAGCAAACTTAGTAAATGGGATTTCAGCTTTATCATATCTATAGAGAGAATTTACCTTTACTACCTGTGCCGGGTTATCAAGACCATGAGTTTCTTCAATAGGTAATGGATTAAGATCACATGTTTCTTCAACAGGCGGTAAATTAAGACCGTGTATTTCTTCAATAGGAGGTAAATTCTTAACATCTTCGGCTTTAATACCTTTTTCTTTCATAGATTTCTTTGCCTCTTGCATATCTTCAGGACTGAGAAATAGAACACCTCTTTTCTTCGGAGTTGGTTTAGGAATAGGCTCGGGAAGTGTCCAATTATTTTCATTTGTCAACATATTATTCAATAGAATTTCAGCTTCATCCGGTGTTCTTTCCCTGAAAATAGAACCAGCACAACTATCCAGGTAATCTCTGGAAGCATAGGTTAGTCCATTATAGAAGATATCAAGTATTCCATTTTTCTTAAGAGGGTGATCAGGCAAAGCATTAAGTAATTGGAGAAGCCTGCCCCAATCTTGTGGGAGACTCTGTTCTTCAATTTGCACAAAATTAAATATATCCCTCAAAGCAGCTTGTTTCTTATGAGTAGGGAAATATTTAGCAGAGAAGTAATAAATCATATCCTGGGGACTACGCACACAACCAGGATCAAGAGAATTAAACCATATCTTAGCATCACCCTTTAATGAGAACGGAAATATTTTAAGGATATAAAAGTAGCGAGTTCTCTCATCATTAGTGAACAGGGTGGCTATATCATTTAATGTAGTAAGATGTGCCACAACAGTTTCAGATTCATAGCCATGAAAAGGATCAGATTCAACCAAAGTAATTATATCAGGATCAACAGAGAATTCATAATCCTTATCACTAACACAGATAGGTGAAGTAGAAAAGCAGGGTCAGGTTTCATTCTAGCATTAAGAGATTGCTGCTTCCATTTAGCTAATAACCTCTTGAGTTCGTATCTATCTTTGTAAGCTAAAATAGCTAAAGCAGTCTCTTTTTCAAAAACATAACCCTCAGGAATAACAGGTGATTCATATTCATTAGAGGGAGAGTCTTCACCATCACTTTCATCAATATTATCAGATTCAATATTTTCACTCTCTCTAACATAGAAGTAGTTTCATCATACGTATCATGCATAGCAGAAGTGGCATCATCAATAACATGCGACATATCAGAACGAATAGCAGAAGCAGGTTTACGTGTCGCAAGCTTACTCAAAACAGAAGGCGAATCAAGTGCAGAGCTAGATGGCAGTTCCTTACCTCCCCTCGTAGTTGAGGGATAAATCTTGGTTTTTGGATCTCTCAAGTTCTTCATAATGATAAGCAGATATAAATCCCAAGTGACTCAAAGAATATAGCTATGCTCCCTGGCAACGGCGCCAGAAACTAGTCTTGATAACCCACAAGTATAGGGGATCGCAACAGTTTTCGAGGGTAGAGTATTCAACCCTAATTTATTGATTCGACACAAGGGGAGCCAAAGAATATTCTCAAGTATTAGGAGTTGAGTTGTCAATTCAACCACACCTGGAAACTTAATATATGCAGCAAAGTATTTAGTAGAAAAGTAATATGATAGTAGTGGTAATGGTAGCTAAAGGTAACGGTAGCAAAAGTAATGTTTTTGGTATTTTGTAGTGATGATAGCAATAGCAATAGAAAAGTAAATAAGCGAAGAACAATATATGGAAAGCTCGTAAGCAATGGATCGGTGATAGAGAATTATGCCGGATGCGGTTCATCATGTAACAGTCATAACCTAGGGTGACATAGAACTAGCTCCAATTCATCAATATAATGTAGGCATATATTCCGAATATAGTCATACGTGCTTATGGAAAAGAACTTGCATGACATCTTTTGTCCTACCCTCCCGTGGCAGCGGGGTCCTAGCGGAAACTAAGGGATATTAAGGCCTCCTTTTAATAGAGTACCGTAACAAAGCATTAACACATAGTGAATACATGAACTCCTCAAACTACGGTCATCACCGGTAAGTATCCGGATTATTGTCACTCCGGGGTTAACGGATCATAACACATAATAGGTGACTATAGACTTGCAAGATAGAATCAAGAACTCTCATATATTGATGAAAACATAATAGGTTCAGATCTGAAATCATGGCACTCGGGCCCTAGTGACAAGCATTAAGCATAGCAAAGTCATAGCAACATCAATCTCAGAACATACTGGATACTAGGGATCAAACCCTAACAAAACTAACTCGATTACATGATAAATCTCATCCAACCCATCACCGTCCAGCAAGCCTACGTTGGAATTACTCGCGCACGGTGGTGAGCATCATGAAATTGGTGATGGAGGAAGGTTGATGATGACGATGGCGACGGATTCCCCTCTCTAGAGCCCCGAATGGACTCCAGATCAGCCCTCCCGAGAGGTTTTAGGGCTTGGCGGCAGCTCCGTATCGTAAAATGCGGTGAATCCTTCTTCTTTATTTTTGTCCTCCCCGAAAGCAAATATATAGAGTTGGAGTCGAGGTCGGAGGAGCTCCAGGGGGGCCCATGAGGTAGGGGGCGCGCCCTAGGGGGGCAGGCGTGCCCCCCACCCTCGTGGCTAGGGTGTGGGGCCCCTGGTCTTCATATTTTGCAAGGATTTTTTATTATTTCCGAAAAGATGTTCCATGAAGTTTCAGGTCATTCCGAGAACTTTTGTTTCTGCACATAAATAACACCATGGCAATTCTGCTGAAAACAGCGTCAGTCCGGGTTAGTTCCATTCAAATCATGCAAGTTAGAGTCCAAAACAAGGGCAAAAGTGTTTAGAAAAGTAGATACGACGGAGACGTATCATTTGTACATTAAACTACTCTTCTTGTGAATCAGCCATTTGAGTGGGTGATGGAAAAATCTGGAGTGAAAACAAGGCCTTCAGAGTAGACAGTGCTACCTGTCGAAGCAGATCTCTTGCTGGCTCCCGATAGCTCCTCAGAGATGGATTCAGATACAAATGACCAATCCTATTCCCCCACCGTGGTGCATGCTCTAACTTGGCACAGTTATACTGCTCATATCATGCATATGATGTCTTGCATTGCATAGTTTAGACATCATATACACAATATTCAACACCATGTTCTTAGTTCAGACATCATATATGTGAATGCCCTCTGCTTAGCATATAAATAACATATTAAGTCATGTGATCTTGATTACTTAGATAACATGTGTGAATTATGTCATGCGATCCTATTTAGTTATTCATCATATCATTGAATTATGTTATGCTATGTTATCCAGTTTAGATAGACATCATATATGTGAAATTATGTCATGCTATCCGTCTTAGTTAAACAGTATACATGTCAAGTATTTCATGCCCTCTTTTTTCCACACTATCTATTGCATCTGTCTCTCATACAATGTCTATACATTCAACTATGTTTCCTGTTTATCAGCCATTTGAATTGGAGCGGATGATGGCAGTATCTAGCGGAGTAAAAACATGGTCTTCAAATAAAACAGTGCTACCTCTTGGTGGAGATAGCACCCCGGTTGTACATGCACGAGAACTAGCCCTACCACACATAACCCAGACTCTCACAGATTGTACCACTACTGCGATGGACAGAAAACCAGCTTCACCCAATCTAACCCCAACCCCAGCAGATAGTAACCCAGTTCCTGTTGACACAACACCATCTCCACCATAGAGCTCCCAAACAAGAGCAGTTATTAAGGCAGCTCCAGTTCCCAAAGCGTCAGTACTACCACGGCGAACCCCAACTCCACCAGTAAGTACACCTATTCCTGTGGAGGAAGCACAACCAGCCATTCATAGTTTAGCATCTATCGCATTTTATGTTGTTAAATCCTATGTACGTATCTTCCCATCATGGAAACATTATACTGAAGATGAAGGAAAATGTCACTTGCAGGTGTTTTTCCAGGAGTTATGTGTAAGTAATGTTATTCATGGCAATTACTTTGCTTTGTCCCATACATTCTACCTCCATGATGGTTATAATACAGCAAATTTTCCCATTTTTCTCTATAGAGAAGGACCGATTTGGAAACTTAGGATGAGGTAACCTGTGCTAATACCTCTGCTATCTTCAAGAATGCTTGGTGGCAGTATCGGAATTACCTGAAGAAAACGTACTTCGCTGGCAAAGAAAATCATCAAATTCCCTTACGTTCTCCTAAGACACATTTACCGGACGATGACTGGGAACGCCTTGTTCTGTACTGGTCCCGAACCAAGAATGTGGTAAGGTCTATGAGCTCATTTTATATTTTTAAGTACTATATTCTTGCGTCTTACTGTACTCTATTCATGTAGAGCAAGTGCTTAAACCTGAAGAACAACTGTTCTCATTTAAGATTCCATTGCTATCATGCATACTGATTTGCTCTTGTATCACTATATTTACTCATACAAACTTATTTTTAAATTTAAGGATCCAATCAAAACTCCAGTGGCACAGCAGGTGTTTATGCATGTTTCTTTAATAGGTTTGCTCTTATAAATAGCTATGTTGATTTCAATTTCAATTGTGTATACAGTTGACTTCTCATATCATGCACATTACTAGCATCACAACAGAGCCAATAGTGTTGTTGTACATGTAGAACCGTGGTACCCATCTGAAATCTTGTTGTGCAATGTAGTTTCCCACGCTTTGTATTCTTTCGGTGTTGCTTTGTCTTGAACTGATATGATTTGAACCATGTCTCTATTTTGATTTGGCAAGACAATGCAGTGACCATAGGACATAGATATATGTTTGTTTGATACTTTTATTATGTACTACTTAGCAATAGAAGACTTGGTAGTTTAATCATGTCCACCTTACTAATGAACTGGTTCACCGAAATGAGTTTCATATACTAGTACATGCTAAACATGTTATGTGTCTGCTTGTTTCTTCTTTTAGAATGCTGACAGAATTTTGGGAAAGAGTTCCTTATTAAGCAATGGTAAAGGAAGTAATGCAGATAAGGTTCAGGATAGTGAGACATCCTTGTTGGTCTCTGTCGGTGTCAAAACCGGCGGATCTCGGGTAGGGGGTCCCGAACTGTGCGTCTAGGCTGGATGGTAACAGGAGGCAAGGGACACGAAGTTTTACCCAGGTTCGGGCCCTCTTGATGGAGGTACAACCCTACGTCCTGCTTGATTAATATTGATGATATGGGTAGTACAAGAGTAGATCTACCACAAGATCGGAGAGGCTAAACCCTAGAAGCTAGCCTATGGTATGATTGTTGTTCTGAATGTTGTCCTACGGACTAAAACCCTTCGGTTTATATAGACACCGGAGAGGGTTAGGGTTACACAAAGTCGGTTACAATGGTAGGAGATCTACATATCCGTATCGCCAAGCTTGCCTTCCACGCCAAGGAAAGTCCCTTCCAGACACGGGACGAAGTCTTCAATCTTGTATCTTCATAGTCCAGGAGTCCGGCTGAAGGTATAGTCCGGCCATCCGGACACCCCCTAATCCAGGACTCCCTCAGTAGCCCCTGAACCAGGCTTCAATGACGACGAGTCCGGCGCGCAGATTGTCTTCGGCATTGCAAGGCGGGTTCCTCCTCCAAGTACTTCATAGAAGATTTTGAACACAAAGATAGTGTCCGGCTCTGCAAAATAAGTTTCCACATATTACCATAGAGAGAATAATATTTACACAAATCTAATCTGCTGATGTATTCCGTAGTGTGACACACCACGGCCAAGCCTTTATCCGAATCGTTTTATTATCCCACCTCAGCGCGTCATGCGAAGCGGTTTCCTTAGCACGTCTTGTTAAAGCAGAGATCGTGTCCCCTTATTCCGGGATTCTCATTAATACGGGCGTGGGTAACCCAACCGTGCCATTGATTACGGCGCTTGGAGATAAGCGAGTTTTACCAGGCTGGTGGGGACATGTAGTTGCGTCCACCCATATAAGGGGATAAGGATCCACCTTTTCACCTACGCCTTCTTCCTCCTTTGCTTATCCATTTTCGCGCACTCAAGCTCCAGCACCCAAGTCCGCACTCCCCACCTCAACCTTCTCCAGCCTTGTCCGGAGCGGGAGGCAAGTGGATGGTCTCCTCCGTCATGGAGGGACACATCAAAAAACTGAGGAAGGCCGGATAATTGTCTAACGACATCGCGCACCGGCTTCCCGAAGAGGGGAAGCTCCTCCCCACCCCAAGGCCCCATGAGAGGGTAGTATTCCTTCCCCACTTCCTCCGCAGACTGGGCTTTCCTATCCACCCATTCGTCTGGGGACTCATGTTCTACTACGGCCTGGATTTCCATGATCTGGCCCCGAACTTTATCCTCAACATCTCGGCGTTTATCATTGCGTGCGAGGCTTTCCTCTGCATCCGCCCCCATTTCGGCCTATGGCTCAAGACTTTCAATGTCAAGCCGAAGGTGGTGCGCGGCAACCAGGTGGAGTGCGGAGGCGCCATGGTGGGCAAGATGCCCAACGTCTTATGGCTCAAGGGCTCCTATGTGGAGACCCTGAAGGGGTGGCAATCGGGGTGGTTTTACATCACCGAGCCGCGCGACCCTGAGTGGGTCGCAGCCCCCGAGTTCCGGTCTGGACCCCCAACGCGGCTCACATCCTGGAAAGAGACGGGCCTGTCGTGGGGCAGCAAAGGATAAGTGACTGGACTGCAAACATGCATCCAAACCCTGGTGGACAAGCAGCTCAAGCTTGCCAACGTAGTACAGGTTATGCTCATCTGCCGAATCCTCCCGTGTCAACAACGGGCCTTCAATCTGTGGGAGTTCAACCCAGGGCAGCACCAAACTCTGAGCAGGCTCTTTGACACGATGTACGAAGATGCCTGGAAGGTGCTTTTCAAGGGCGCCGAGGCTCCCGCATCCGCTACCGAGGATCGCGGATTCAGCGCGCAGCGTCACGCTAGCGCGGTAAGTTGTTTGTACCTTTTACAGAGTATTAGTTTTTCATAGTTTAACTCTATGCGGGATCTAAGCTCCCTTACCTTTGACAGGTTTGGCAGGCGAAGTCCGGATAGATCGACTGTCCGGCTCCTTTGCCCGAAGACCCAGCCGATGCCTGCTTGGCGAAGCTGCTGGTTCCGGCACCCCATGTGGTGCCGGAGAAAAAGGCCATGGGGACTCGAAAAAGTGCCCGGCGCCAGGAGGTGTCGGGTTCATCATCCGACGGCTCCAAGGCGCATTCCTCCCGTGAAGACGAGGAGGAGGAAGAAGAGACCTCTCCCCCTCCAGCGGGGGGAGAGAAGAAAAGGAAGGCCGCCCTAACTGGGGAGGCCGAAGGGTCCAAGAAGGGGAAAACCCTTCCCCCGGACTACTCCACCAACGCTGACGACAGCGGGGAGGAGTGGCCGCTCAGGGCCAAGCCCCTGGCAAAATCATCAGTATCCGGATAGCAGAGTAATTCATAGTATTCCTTTATTGCACGGCTTTCCCTTATGTCGAATACGATTATGCAGCCCACCCAAAGACCGGCTCGACGCGTCGTCGAGAGGTTCACTAGACTCGTCGGATGTGAACTCGCTTCCGGCGGCTACCTCCCCCCGCCCTACGGATGACGCCGAAGTGTTGTCCCAACAGGTTCCAAGCCAGGAGGAGGTGGTCCTGGAGGCGCCGCAAGGCGACCTCCCGGACTCCAGGAGTAAAGGGGATAAAACCCCCCAGGGCTCCAAGTCCGGCTCTAGGCCAGACACCGCTCCGGAACCTTCAAAGGTTCCAGAGTCCGGCGGGCGACCTCCTTCCAAGAAGAGCAAGCCCACCGTGCCGGTGACCCCCGTCCAACCGGAGGCGCCGGACAATCTGTTGGAGGTTCTCAAAGGCGCCTCCATCGACGAGGAGCACCGCACCATTATGAGTGCGGTGGTCCAGAAGGTTCAGTCCGCCAAGAGTGGACTGACTGAAGCTTGTACTAGCCTTTTAACAGGCTTTGAGGTAAGTAAAGAATGTGTAAATAATATTACCGCATAGACAGTAGCCCCTGATGCTCTGTTTGGCGTTCGGGAAGAAAAGCCGAATAGAGGATCAAATAAAATTCGCGGGAGTCTAACAAAAAGGAGTCAATATGCGTATGCAGGCTTCTCTGCTGGCGTCCGCCGCACTGACTGCGGAAGTGGACACGCTAAAGCAGAACCTCGAGCAGTCCGAGCAAGAGCTCGGGCGTGCCAAGAAGCAGCTCGAGGACAAGGAAGGTAAGAAATACCTTGTTTAAATATATATATATATATTGCAATTGCAAAAAATGACAGGATTATCGTGGCTATTGTAGGGGCCACGTCTGAGGTGGTGACCCTTAAGCAAGCGTTGGTCGAGGCCGAGAAGAGGGCGGCCATGGAGCGCACCGAGCGGGAGAAGTATGAGGCCCAGGTTGGCAAGGTGCGGCAAGAGCTCCAGGCTCTCATGAAAAAACATGAGAGTTTGGAGCTTGACTCAAAGACGCGAGCGTCCGAGATCGCGATGGCTATTGAAAATGCCAAGTCTGCGAAGGCCGAATCCCAGAAGACCCTCCAGGAGTTGGATTCGGTGAAAAAGATAGCGGCGGGTAAGGCATTCTTTATGCAAAGCAAACACATAAACGTGAGTTACTTGTTACTTACCCGAATCCGGAGCTCTCCAAGAGCGTTCGCAGATCTTCCCCGTAGCATGTCTGATGCCGCCGCATTCTATCGAGCCGAGGAGGGCAGCTCGACAGAGAAGGTGTTCTGGTCTCAGTATGCTGAGGCCGGACACCCCGTGCCCCTGAGCGACCAGCTGAAGCAACTGGTCGAGCTCGACAAGGCGGCCGAACAGGCCATGAAGGGCCTCATAGTTCGGCTATGGCCTGGAGAGGCTATGCCTGGGAGCTATTTCGGGCTGGTGCGACGGCTGGTGGGGGCCTGTCCAAGGCTCGAAGTCATCAAGCGCTCCGTCTGCATTGAAGGTGCCCGTAGGCCCCTTGCCCATGCTAAGGTGCACTGGGGCAAGCTGGATGCTGAGAAGCTTGTGAAGTCGGGCCACCGCCAGGGAAAGAGCATCGCAAGCCCAAGAATTATTATAAGGATGTTCTGAAGGGTGCCTGCCTTATGGTGGATGAATGTTCCAGGGATGTAATTTTTGAGTAAAACTCGCTCGTTTTGTCCTGTGCGCTAAGCAATGCTGTTGGAATTTAAAATATTACCTTCTGTGTGGCTGTTTATCAATTCTGAGAGATGGCGAGTCGTCGGCTTCTGCCCCGTGCCGCTAGTGCTGGGGTGTTCGGGGATAAACCTGAGCGCTCTTTTTCCCATGTTTGGGTCCTTTGAGGGAGGCGCTCAGCACAACGAACAAGGCAATCGGACTATAATGCGTGAACACTCTCACTTAGCCATAGAATTCTATAATTTTAAATTTCGGCGAAGCCCCTGGTATTCGGAAGACCGACTTCGGGGCGCTATCAACGCCTTGGCCGGACAGAGCCGACTCCTCTCTCTAAGCGGCATAAGTCTTTAGGGACTCAAAAAACCTCTCGAACAGCGACCAGCTCTCGCTTCATCATGGCAGTCAGTTTTAGCTTTCTCTACTGAGGTGCTCGACCCAGCTCAACTGGGGCACAATCGCAGTAGTTCTCCTAGTGCTACCTTAGCCGACACAGCGGAACATAAGGCACCAAAAGATAGGAGCCGGGCAAACCCAACTATTGACCCAAGACATGATTCGGAGCCGATGCATATAATGCTATAAGTTCGGGGTGCCGCACTTGTTAAAGTGTTCGGACTTCTCACACCATATTGAGGGGTACTAAAGCCCCTGGCGTATTTTGGCCGTACCAAAGTGTACGGGTGCAACATGTCGTTAAGGAACATATATTTGTAAAAAAAAGTAATGCAAAAATAGACAGAAGCTATGCATTGTTTATTAAAAAGGGCTGCGATCAAAGCAGAACGATACAAATAATGCGATAAGCAAAAGGTTGGACTATTTAACATGTCTGTTCCAGGGGCAGGCTGCGGAATGGTATGCAAAACAAGTATACTGCTCGTGATAGAGACCACCTGGGAGTTCCATAATGTGGCATGGCTTGTCTGCTTCCCTGGTTCTTGCATCGTTTGTGCGGCAATTGAACTGCCGAACAGGACTTCCGAAGAATGGAGTCATGAAAGTAAGAGAAAATTAAAAAATTGGCAGCCCCTGGTGCGGTTTAAGCTGTGTTTCGGGCGTGCCGTGATGGTGCCCCTCCCCCTGTACCCATGGTATTTCTAGAGCGTGGTTATGTACACGAAGCACTGGCGTCGCATTTTTGCGAGGGCTGGGGTTGGGGACGTATTGCTACGCCTGCTCGGAACGTGCCAGGCGGTCTTGTTGTAGGTTACTCCAGGCGCGCTTGACGGTGTCCGGACGTTTAATGGCCGGACTGGAGAACTGCCTGGAGAGGCTGCTTTGAACTTCCGCTGCAAGGGCCGCCGTGTGCTCCTCCATTCGGAGGGAGCATTTAGTGTTTCCATTGACCGTAATTACTCCTCGAGGGTCTGGCATCTTGAGCTTGAGGTATGCGTAGTGAGGTACCGCGTTGAAGTTGGCGAATGCGGTTCGCCCGAGCAGTGTGTGATAGCCACTGCGGAATGGGACTATGTCGAAGATTAACTCCTCACTTCGGAAATTATCCGGAGATCCGAAGACCACTTCAAGTGTGACTGAGCCTGTACAGTTGGCCTCTACACCTTGTATTACGCCTTTAAAGGTCGTTTTGGTGGGCTTAATCCTCGAGGGATCTATGCCCATTTTCCACACTGTATCCTGGTAAAGCAGGTTCAGGCTGCTGCCGCCGTCCATAAGGACTCTAGTGAGATGAAATCCGTCAATAATTGGGTCTAGAACCAATGCGGCGAATCCACCATGACGGGTGCTAGTGGGATGGTCCCTTCGATCAAAGGTGATCGGGCAGGAGGACCATGGGTTGAACTTTGGGGCGACTGGCTCTACCGCGTATACGTCCCTTAACGCACGCTTCCGCTCCCTCTTGGGATGTGGGTTGCGTATATCATGTTCACCATCTGCACTTGTGGGGGAAAACCCTTCTGTCCACTGTTTTTCGGTGGCCGGGGCTCTTCGTCGTCATCGCTATGCAGCCCCTTGTCGGTATTTTCGGCATTTAACTTGCCTGCCTGCTTGAACACCCAACAATCCCTGTTGGTGTGATTGGCCGGCTTTTCAGGGGTGCCATGTATATGGCACAAGCGGTCGAGTATTCGGTCCAAACTGGACGGGCCCCTAGGATTTCTTTTGAATGGCTTTTTCCGCTGACCGGATTTATAGCCTCTGAATCCGGCATTAACTGTCGTATCCTCAGCATTGTCGCCATCAATGCGGCGCTTCTGCTTGTTGCGACGCGACCTGCCACTACTGTCCCTGGTGTCTGAATTACCAAGGTTCTTGGTCATATTGTTGCTACGAGCAAGCCAGCTGTCTTCTCCCGCGCAAAAGCGGGTCATGAGTGTCGTGAGTGCTGCCATAGATTTCGGCTTTTCCTGTCCAAGGTGCCGGGCAAGCCACTCGTCACGGATATTGTGCTTGAAGGCTGCTAGGGCCTCTGCGTCCGTACAGTCGACTATTTGCTTTTTCTTTGTTAGGAACCGTGTCCAGAGTTGCCTGGCCGATTCCTTTGGCTGCTGAATTACGTGGCTTAGGTCATCGGCGTCTGGTGGTCGCACATAAGTTCCCTGGAAATTGTCGAGGAGTCCTGCTGGCAAGCTGTTAAGCCAATGCCGAGCTGGTCCTTTAAGCTTGACTGGGAGGTATTTGATGGCATGGAGATCATCGCCGCGGGCCATGTGGATATGAAGGAGCTAATCCTCGATCCATACCGCAGGATCTGTTGTGCCATCATATGATTTGATGTTTACGGGTTTGAAACCCTCGGGAATTTGATGATCCATTACTTCGTCTGTGAAGCATAGTGGGTGTGCGGCGCCTCTGTACTGGGCTATATCACGACGTAGCTCCAATGAGCTTTGTCTACTGTGTTCGGCCCTACCGGATTTGTGTCCGGAGTGACGGTTACCGTCTCGAGTCGTGGGGCGCCCACGCGATCCGTAGATCGATCTTGTTTGCCTTGCCTTGTCCTCCAACATATCTCGCAGGTCTAGCGCATTTTCCCGTGCCTTGGTACGGGTTGCGGCTTGAATGGAGGGCCGAGAGGCCTCTCTGTCGCGGCCACGAGGTGGCCGGTCGGCCATATCAAGTGCTGGTGATGTAGGTTTAAGTGCTTCCTCCTCTAATCAGGGTAGCAACCTGCGCTTTGGGTAGCTCTTGGAGGGGCGTTCGAGTTTATGCTCTTCGGTCGCAAGGACTTCAGTCCATCTGTTGGCTAGCAAATCTTGATCAGCTCTAAGTTGTTGTTGTTTTTTCTTGAGGCTTCTTGCCATGGCCATAAGCCTGCATTGAAAACGCTCTTGCTCGACGGGATCCTTTGGCACGACGAATTCGTCGTCGTCGAGGCTTGCCTCGTCTTTGGAGGGAGGCATATAATTATCGTCCTCGACCTCTCTGTCTGCCGCTCTCTCATGAGGGTTGGCTTCTCCATCCTCCTGTGCTGAATCTTGCTAGAGGGGGTTTTCTTCGGCACTCTCCGGAGTATTATTATCTCCCGTGCTGGAATCACCGTATTTGCTTTGGCGGGATTTTGATCGGCGCTGCTGACGCCGGCACTTAGGATGTTTCTTGGAGGGGTCATCCTCCATTGTTCCATCGCCATCTCCTTCTTTTGGGGTGTCCACCATGTATATGTCATATGACGAGGTGGCTTTCCAGGGCCCAATAGGTTCTTCATTTTCTTCTGCATCGGCGTCCATACCATCGATGTCTTCGGAGTCAAAGTCGAGCATGTCGGTTAAATCGTCGACAGTGGCTACAAAGTGGGTGGTGGGTGGGCGTTGAATTTCTTCATCGTCCGTATCCCAACCTTGCTGACCGTAGTCCGGCCAGGGCTCTCCTGATAAAGAGAGAGACTTTAGTGTCTTCAGAATATCGCCGAAAGGCGAGTGCTGAAAGATGTCCGCGGCAGTAAACTCCATGATCGGTGCCCAATCGGATTCGATCGGCAGGGGCGCGGAGGGTTCGGAGTCCGGAGAGGAGTCCGGCTCCTTGGAGTCACGAGTCTCGCGGAGTGCGGGGCTGGTGTTCGGCTCGATCGCCGTTGGGATCGCAGCCCCCGAGGCGGCGTCCAACCACCCATCCTCGATCGGCGCAGTTGGCTCCGAATTAAGGGTCGAAGCCGATGCGGGTGCGGCTTCCAGGGCACTGTTCGGCGGCAGAGCTAGATCATGCTCGTCGTGACAGTGCGGTGCGCTCGGCAGTGGCTCGAATCCGTCGAAGATCAAGTCCCCGCGGATGTCAGCCTTGTAGTTTAAACTTCCAAATCTGACCTGACGGCCAAGGGCATAGCTTTTGATCTGCTCCAGATGGCCAAGTGAATTGGCCCGCAGTGCGAAGCCGCCAAAGACGAAGATCTGTCTGGGGAGGAAGGTCTCACCCTGGACTGCATCACTACTAATGATCGTAGGAGCCATCAAGCCTAATGGCGACGACACAGAGGAACTCTCAATGAAAGCACCAATGTCGGTGTCAAAACCGGCGGATCTCGGGTAGGGGGTCCCGAACTGTGCGTCTAGGCCGGATGGTAACAGGAGGCAAGGGACACGAAGTTTTACCCAGGTTCGGGCCCTCTTGATGGAGGTAAAACCCTACATCCTGCTTGATTAATATTGATGATATGGGTAGTACAAGAGTAGATCTACCACGAGATCAGAGAGGCTAAACCCTAGAAGCTAGCCTATGGTATGATTGTTGTTCTGAATGTTGTCCTACGGACTAAAACCCTCCGGTTTATATAGACACCAGAGAGGGTTAGGGTTACACAAAGTCGGTTACAATGGTAGGAGATCTACATATCCGTATCGCCAAGCTTTCCTTCCACGCCAAGGAAAGTCCTTACCGGACACGGGACGAAGTCTTCAATCTTGTATCTTCATAGTCCAGGAGTCCGGCTGAAGGTATAGTCCAGCCATCCGGACACCCCCTAATCCAGGACTCCCTCAGTCTCCAACAAAGCTGATAAAACAGCTAAGGAAAACTATCTTGAAGACAGTGAGACAACCCAAAGTCATTTCTTGGTTTAGTGTTCGAGTTACTGGCCACTACCGCTTGCACAAGCTATTCAAACTCACTGTCTGAATCAGTTCGGTTTCTTGAGTCTCAACTACAAGCTAAAAGACATTGATCAGCTGTGGTGCGACAAGAAGTGGAAGGACTGCAGAAGTCCCTGGAGCATTCAGATGCATACTTTCTGGTGCAACAACAAGCGTTTCCTGAGCTCTTCTGAAGTTGTTTCAGTTATGGACTTGTTTTGCTGTCGCGTTTATTTGCATCGGTGACCAATTTAGACGGCCAGTGTATGTAATATGCTGCTTTGTTCCCTATATTTTCACTAGTGGCAAACTTGGATGCCTAGTGGATGTAATATGTGTAATAGGCGTTGATACGTCTCCAACGTATCTATAAGTTTTGATTGTTCCATGCTGTTATATTATTAGTCTTGGATGTTTTATAATCATTTTATATCATTTTTTGGTACTAACCTATTGACATAGTGCCAAGTGCATGTTGTTGTTTTCTGCATGTTTTTACATCACAGGAAATCAATACCAAACGGAGTCCAAATGCAAGGAAACTTCACAGAGATTTTTTATGGACCAGAAGACACCTAATTGGCCCTGGCTGCGCCTAGGGGTGCTCCGAGGAGAGCATAGCCCACCAGGGCACGCCAGGAGGCCCAGGCGCGCCCTGGTGGGTTGTGCCCACCTCGGGTGCCCCCAGACCACCTCTTTGCTCTATAAATACCCCAATGTTCCAGAAACCCTAAAGGAGTCGATGAAAATCAATTCCAGCCGCAGAGTCCCGAACCACCAGATCCAATCTAGACACCATCTCGGATGGGGTTCACCACCTCCATTGGTGCCTCTCCGATGATACGTGAGTAGTTCTTTGTAGACCTTCGGGTCCATAGTTAGTATCTAGATGGCTTCCACACTCCCGCTGAATTCTCAATACAATGGTCTCTTGGAGATCCATATGATGTAACTCTTTTTGTGGTGTGTTTGTTGGGATCGATGAACTTTGAGTTTATGATCAGATCTATCTTTTTATATCCATGAAAGTATTTGAGTTTCTTTGATCTCTTTTATGCATGATTTCTTATAGCCTCGTATTTCTTCTGCGACGGGATATTCAGACAAGGTGGATCCATTGTGCGCGGCTGAACCGGCGCCCCCGTTCCAGGTGCTTCTACCCGGTTTACCACTAGCTGGTTATTGGTTCCTGCTCCTGGCGTGTTAAAGAGATTCCTTGCCTCATAAACCAGAGGCAGGTGAGACCGGTACCTTCTCCTTATTACATCGTTTGACGCGTTCTGATCCAACATAAGCCGATAAGCATGTTCATCCAACTCGGCCCGCTCTGCAGCCATCCTGGTGTTCTCGGCTATCAGGTCTGCCTTGGCTTTAGATATCTGATCCTTCACCTTCGTGACTTCTGCGTTATGCTAATCCTGATCCACCGGGTTAACTTCAACCACCAGTAGTGTTGCCAAAGTGTCGAATAAATCGGACAAAACCTGAGCCGGCGGTTGCGCAGTGCCTCCTGCCCCAGCTGCTATCGCTGCTGCTGAACCGAAGAACATTACTGCTGTAGTTGAAGAATGTTGTGCTGACTGTGTACCGGCCATGAAGATCGCAACTCGGCTTCGCGGATCGAAGGGGTCTGGAATACTGTCGCCATCGGAACAGCCCCCAAACCGGCCATCTTGCAGTTGGTACAATGACTCGGTCACTCCGGTAGATGACTCGTCATCAGAGTAAATGACGGTTTCACCACCAGATACTGATCTATCCTCAGACTCCGCTCCATGGACGACTCCCACTAAGGTACGCTTCATGGTAGGCTGAACCCGGGCGGATCTCGCACGCCGGGCCATTTCAATGATGTCGGTGCAGATGTCCGGCTCAGGGCCCGGTTCGCCGATCTTGCCAATGAAAACGTGAATACCGCCGAAGGGGAACCGATATCCATACTCAATTGAGCCGGCCTCAGGGCCCCATCCTGCATTGTCGATGTAGAGCTTGTCGCGATGACTCCTGGTCATCCAGCCCATAGCGTATCCCTTGAGCCCTTCGAAGCTGCCCTCTAAGAACTTGAAACCATCGTGTGACAGCCCCACGGTGGGTGCCAACTGTCGTGGTTTTGTCACGGCAGATGTCCTAGTGTGAGGACTTAGTCGTGGAGCCATCGCAACGTAGTTAGCTTAAAGGGGTTAAAGCGGGACGAAGGATGCAAGGAGTTTATACTGGTTCGGCCCCTTGCGGTGAAGGTAAAATCCTAATCCAGTTGTGATGGAATTGCTAGGGTTTCGATGACCAGGGAGCGAATCCGCTTTGCCTGGCTCTCGATCTCTTGTTTTCTATCCCTAAACCACCGCCGGGTCGTCCCTTAATATACACAGGTTGACACCCGACGGTTTACAGAATCCCGGCCGGCTCATAATCGTGTCCGGCTCGGTTTCTACCCTTTCTTATCTTATAATACAAGTTATACATCTTATGGCGGTTTACATCTACGGGCCCTAATCCACCTTCGGGCCTTGGGCCTTCTTGTTAAACCTCCTTCGTAAAGCGCCTTGCCTTCGTGGGCTTCAATAGGAATAGCTTACCATAATTATAATCCGGCCCCTCCTGGGCGGTTTATACTTAATAGTTATATCCCCAATAGGTTTTGTTTGGCCAACTTGATCTATTTATCTTGCAATGGGAAGAGGTGCTTTGTAGTGGGTTCGATCTTACGGTGCTTGATCCCAGTGACAGAAAGGGAACTGACACATATGTATCATTGCTACTAAGGATAAACAATGGGGTCTATCTCTACATAGATAGATCTTGTCAACATCATGCCATCGTTCTTATTGCATTACTCCATTTCTCCATGAACTTAATACACTAGATGCATGCTGGATAGCGGTCGATGTGTGGAGTAATAGTAGTAGATGCAGGCAGGAGTCACTCTACTAATCTTGGACGTGATGCCTATGTAATGATCATTGCCTGGATATCGTCATGATTATTTGAAGTTCTGGGCGGTTTATACTTAATAGTTATATCCCCAACAGGTTTTGTTTGGCCAACTTGATCTATTTATCTTGCAATGGGAAGAGGTGCTTTGTAGTGGGTTCGATCTTACGGTGCTTGATCCCAGTGACAGAAAGGGAACTAACACATATGTATCATTGCTACTAAGGATAAACAATGGGGTCTATCTCTACATAGATAGATCTTGTCAACATCATGCCATCGTTCTTATTGCATTACTCCATTTCTCCATGAACTTAATACACTAGATGCATGCTGGATAGCGGTCGATGTGTGGAGTAATAGTAGTAGATGCAGGCAGGAGTCACTCTACTAATCTTGGACGTGATGCCTATGTAATGATCATTGCCTGGATATCGTCATGATTATTTGAAGTTCTATCAATTGCCCAACAGTAATTTTTTCACCCACCGTTTGCTATTTTTCTCGAGAGAAGCCACTAGTGAAACCTACGCCCCCCGGGTCTCTTTCTCATATTATTTGCCTTTGCGATCTATTTTCCTTTGCTTTTATTTTCATATCTATTAAACCAAAAATACAAAAATACCTTGCTATGTTTTGTTCTTATTTATTTTATTTGGCATTCGATCTATCAATCTACTAGAATTTTATTCACGTCTGTTTGCCCATCTTGGGGCGCCGCTACCCGAAAGGGATTGACAACCCCTTTTACACATTGGGTTGCGAGAAGTTGTTATTTGTGTGCAGGTGTTGTTTACGTTGTGTTGTTTCGTTCTCCTACTGGTTCAATAACCTTGGTTTCACATCTGAGGGAAATACCTACCGATGTTGTGCTGCATCATCCTTTCCTCTTTGGGGAAATACTGACGTAGCTTCAAGCCGCATCAGTCGTAATAGCCTAGCATTATTTGCTTGCTTATTTATTTCCTTATTGTCTTGTTTAGTTGTTTGCTTGTAGTCACTATAGTTCTTTTTCTGCATTTTTCTAGTGGCCACAATAAACTAAGCCACAATAAGCATGGCAACACACGGACTATTGTGACCATGGTCCTGCTACCTGCTGTAGTGACCATGGCCTTCCACGGGCCGGAGGATCCATGGGCCTTCTACGGCCGTAGGATCCATGGGCCTTCTATGGGCCATATGATCCATGGGCCTTCTACGAGCCATCTCATCTATGGGCCTTCTACGGGCCGTATAATCTTTTCGCCAAACATGGGTCGTACTATTCGTGGACCAATGACGGACCGCAAAATGGGACATAAACGGGCTAGAGTGGGAATCGTCTGTTTTTGGCCTGGCCATAATGGGCCGTTAATGGGCCGTAATTGATGACGCTATGAAAACAGACAAACTTGTTAATGGGCCACAAACAGGTCGACTGTAACCACGGGCTGAATTTGGCCCACAAGTGGAACAGGCCAGTAACAGACCGTAAGTAATTGAATTCTAGAAATGAGCCCAAGAATAAATGGGCCCTTAGAAGGCCGAAAGTTAACACAGGCTGGAAATGGCCGACGGAGTAATGGGCCGTTAATGGGTATAGAGTGATACACTGTTCATTACGGGCCAGTTTCACCACGGGTCGTTAATGGGCCAAGAGTTACAAAGGGCATCATATGGGCAGAAAGATATCATGGTCCATACATGGGTCAGAAGTTACAATGGGCTGGAGTCATACTGGACGGCCCAGATGACGCTATTGGGCCTTATTCGGATAAGCCGTAACGGGTCGTGACCTAGCAGGCTGTAAATGGGTCATGTGCGAACAGGCCGTTAACAGGTTTTCCCTGGGCCGGCCCGCTACCTTTTGACCAAGTCAAACGGGTCGGCCTTCTCATCGGAATGGGCCTCTGTTGGGCCGTGCCACGGGTCGACGTATCATAGGCTCCTTCGGTCCAATGAGTGGATGACATCTGGCCCAACGGTGAGGCGACACGTGGTTTATATGGCCATTGAGAATTTTACATGTGGAAAATCCCCACCGGTCCGGGCTGTTAACGGGTTATCGGATCCAAACCGGAACCCGATAGCTTAACGGCAACCCGTTATGGTGGATGCCACATGTCGGTTACCCTTGATGAAAGCAATTCTATGACGCGTAATTTATCGTCATGGAAGTGGACACTTCCGTGATGATAATTTTGCTAATGTCATGGAACACTTCTACGACAGCACAGGTATGACTATCTTGATTCTGTCATAAAATCGGCATGGATGTACATGCATGACAGAAAATGTGACCTACTGTGACAAACACGTATCATCACGAAAGTGTATTTTTTTGTAGTTGTAAGTGCATCAAGTGCCCCTTAGTGATTTTGGTGTATTGGAGACTTATAGGTTAAGGGACTAATGAGTTTGTGAGTGTACAGGTCTATAAGTCTAAGAGGAGTTTGATATTTACAGAGAAATTCGACCCCTAAAAATGAATGTCTTCAACTGAATACTTGAAAGTGAAGAAATTGGTGTGACCATGAAGAGTTAATATTCATGCGAGGAACATGAAGCGTGAAGATTTTGTTTTCATAGTTTCATTTTCTCTTTCTTGAGTCATAGGAAACACTGTACTATTAAAGGGGGTCGAGGTAAAACAATGGAAAAGTTTCCAAGTGATGCTCATCTCAAAATCCTACACCTACCCAATCCTTTCGAGTGAAGCCATTGGAAATCTCATATAGTTTAGTGAATTTCTTCAGAGACAGAGACGAAGATCTTCTGGTCTCTGAGGAATTTGTTCTGACTGAGGAGTTAGGAATTCGCCAGTGCGGATTGCCTACAAGTGAGGAACATGATAGCCCTGAGGAATTTGATACTCAAATATCCGACCATTGTTGTGCTACGCGCCAGCTGTCCCAAAATATCTACCCACCTAACGGTCATATCACTGAAGGGCATTTATGTCCTATCATGTCGGGATGCTCCCTAGGCTATAAATAGCCGCCCCCTACAGCCACTAGCTGGTTGGCTGCTCCGAGAGAAACTGACACTTGTCATTGAGAGCATCCCATACTCTAAAGACTTTGAGCGAAAATCATCAAGTGAGGAAACCCCAAACCCAAACACCTACAAACCCAAAGTGATTGAGCATCACTGAAGAGATTGTTCCTGTGTGGAACCGACGCTTGTTACCTTTGAGGATTGTGTATCCTCCAGATGGTTAGTTGTCATGGTCTAGAGCATCCAAGAGGAAATTGTGGATCACCGAGTGACCGAGCCTGTGAAGGTTTGGAAGTCACCTGAAGACTTACCACGAGTGATTGGGTGAGGTTTGTGTGACCTTAGCTCAAGGAGAATACGGTGAGGACTGTGTGTCCGGGACTGGGTGTCCTCGGGTTTAAATACCTAGCCGCTCCAACTAGACGTATGACTGTCACAGCAGTTGGAACTGGTCTATTAAATCACTATTGTCACCGAGCTACTGGTTCTATTTCCTCAACCCTTCCATTTCCTCATTCATATACTATTGTACTTGATTGTTACTCTTTGAAGACTTTGACTGAAGACATTCTCAATTTCCTCAGTTCTAATTCTTCAGTCAGTTTGTCTTCAGCATGCTTATCAAGTATTTAAGCTACTTGTACTTTGTGCTTGTTTTCATTTCATCATGATGACTGTGCTACTGCTCTGTTATGCTTGCATCTGAGTACTTATTCCGCTGCTAGTTGTTCGTGACATAGGAATTTCCTCACCTTGAAATTCCTCAGTGATGAATTTGTAAAAATCACCTATTCACCCCCCTCTAGTTGATATAACACACTTTCAATTGGTATCAGAGTGAGGTACTCCCTTGTTCTGTGTGATATTAGTTTAACCGCCTGGAATTTTATTTATGTCGATCGTAAGAATGAAAAAAGTGGCATGCCCCATCTTTGACGGTCATGAGTATCCCAAGTGGAAGGCCATAATGAAGAAGCGCCTCATGGCAATGCACAAGGAGCTGTGGACTGTCACTGAGATTGGTGTTACCGACCTTTGCAAGATGGCGGAGGTTGATGATATTCACAAGTACACTCGACTTGACATCATAGTGAAGGATGTCATCTACTCCTGCTTATCCCAAAACCAGTTTAGGAACATTATGCATCTCTACCATGTGAAGCTTATCTGGGACCGACTCTCTGATGTCTATGAAGGTTATCGAACACGTCATGATCCCTGGGTTGAGGAATTCAAGGAATCGCTCAAAACGATGACTTTCGATCCAGAATCATCATCCTCTGCACCATGCCTTATGGCAAAAGGTGCTAGGGTAACTGAATGCTTCCTATCTGAGTCTAGTGATGATGAATTTGGACCCAGCTATACCAAACTTTCTTCACTTGCCACTAAACAACAAAGAGCTTTGGAAAAGGTCCAAAACATGCTAGATGAAAGCGATGATATGTTGGGTGAAGAAATGGATCGAACTCAAACCTTGACTGATAATCTTTAGAGACTTCAGTCTAAGTTTGACAACCTTCAATGTCATCATAACAGTATCTTAGCCGATCATGAGAAGCTTTCTTATGAATTTCTTCAAAGAAAGCAAGATCTTGAAAAGCTAAGGGTGAGTTATGAAGATCTTCAGAAGGAACGTGATTCATTGCTGGCTCAACAGATCAGTGCCACTCAGGATGAATACATTCCACCATGTTTGAAATGCATTGAACGTGAATCTACTAATTCTTCACCTGAAAGTTTAAATGCTTCTATTGCTGCAAATTCTTCAACTGTCTCTGCTATCACAAATTCCTTATCTCAGGATGCTACTAGTATCACTGACAATGCAAGGCTAAAGGAATTGTATGTGACATGCATGTACAAAAGCCTCAAAGGGCATCAGGCTCTTTGTGATGTGCTTAAAAAGCAGATCCTCAACAGGAACCCTAGGAAAGAGGGTATTGCCTTTGAAAGAAAACTCGACGCCGACGGGACTTACTGGAAACCTAAGCAGTATCCCAAAACCTCATGGGTTGCTGCAAAGAGACCTCCAGTAGATCCATCCACTTTATCTAGCTTTACATGTGAATCTTCATATTCTTTTGATGAGTCATTTGACTCCAACTATAAACTATTCAAAAATCAGAATGGTGAAATATTTGCTAGATATGTTGGCACTAACTGCAGGAATGGTCCCCTATGAAGGAAATCTGGGTTCCCAAAAGGTGCCTTGAAAGTCTTCATGTGAATGTCATCATGACACCACCTGTGAAGAATAGGAACCCCAGATCAAATTATTCATATGGACCAAAGTCTTCATATGGATCCAAGTCCTCATATGGATCAAATTCCTCATATGGATCAAAATCCTCATATGAACATCATCATGCTAATACTTCTGTTTTGCAGGGAAAGACTGAGGGCCATGAATATGTGCATTATTCTTCAAATCATTATGTTCATAAGTCCTCGAAGAATTTCTCTGCTTATTCATATGCTTACTCTAACCCCTCTTCTATGAAACAAAGTGGACTGGCTTCTATGCCACCTTTCTCGTATGAAGCTCGCAGAATGATGAACTCTTTGCCACCCCTCCAAATGTGGGTGGTGAGGAAAAAGAACTAATCTCTTATGCAGGGTCAGGTCTCCAGACGAACTTAATCGTCTGAAGAATTTGCTGGAGACCTGAATATGCTTGAAAGGACGCAAGCTAATCATGAAGAAATGAATTTTCATTTCTCACGTCCTCATACTGCTATATCTGTTCTATTGCTTGATGAAATTGATGTGATGAATTTGATATCATATTCTTCACTGATGAAGTATATGAGTTCGTAAGATGCACTAATTCATCTGCAGGATGATCAACCCAAAGCCACTGAGTGGGTCCTTGATAGTGGATGTACAAATCACATGACTGGTAACAGAAACTTATTGATGGACACTGATTTATCTCCATCATATCTGAAGCATATCACCTGCGCTGACAAAGGCAAAAGCAAGGTATTGGGTCTAGGTAGGGTTGCTATCTCAAAGGATTAACACATGGACAAAGTCATGCTTGTCGAGTCCTTAGGATTCAACCTCATGTCTATCTCAATGCTTTGTGATCTTGATATGGTTGTTGCCTTTGGCAAGTATCGTTGTGTTGTGATCATGGAAGCTGACCATTCCAAAGTCTTCGAAGGCTTTAGGAGAGGAGACTTGTATATTGTTGATTTCTCTACAGGACCACAACCTGCCACATGTCTACTTGAAAAAGCTTCAGAGGGTTGGTTATGGCATCGACGACTTGGTCATGCTGGCATGAGGAACTTGCACACGCTCGCGAAGAAGAAGCATGTCATTGGCATCGAGGGTGTCAAATTCCTCAAGGATCACCTGTGTGGAGCTTGTGAAGCTGGAAAGATGACCAAGGCCAAGCATCACTCAAAGACTATCATGACTACCACTCGTCCATCTGAATTGCTTCACATGGATCTCTTTGGCCCTACTCATTATGCCACATTCACCAATGTTGCATCTTTATATGGCTTTGTTATTATTGATGACTATTCTTGTTACACATGGGTGCATATCATCACTTACAAAACTGAAGTGCAGGAAGTCTTCAAATGATTTTCCTCGAGGGCTTCAACCAACATTGGTGTGAAGATCAAGCACATTAGAAGTGACAATGGGACCGAGTTCAAGAATACTGGTCTTGATGACTATCTTGATGAACCTGGTATTACTCACGAGTTATATGCTCCTTATACTCCTCGGCAGAATGGCGTTGTGGAGCGCAAGAACAGGACTCTTGTTGAGATGGCTCGCACTATGCTTGATGAATACAAGATGCCTCGTCACTTTTGGCCTGAGGCAATTGATACTGCGTGCCACATCATCAACAGGGTATATCTTCACAAATTCTTCAAAAAGACCTCATATGAACTCCTTACTGACAAGAAACCCAATGTGAGTTATTTCAAAGTCTTTGCTGCTAAATGTTGGATTAGAGATCCTCATCACAATTCTAAATTTTCACCGAAAGCACATGAAGGTTTTATGCTTGGTTACAGAAAGGACTCGCACACCTACAGAGTCTTCAACACCGATCACCACAAGGTTGTTGAAACTTTAGATGTGTGGTTCAATTAAACTAATGGCTCGCAAAGAGAGCACCTACCTCCTGTGCTAGATGAAATGTCACCTGAGGAATCCATCAAGTTCAAGGCTACAGAGGATGTCATTCCTACTGAAGAATCTACTGAAGAAGTCATTCTAGATCATGAAGAACATCATGCTAATGCACCTAAAGAAAATGGCTCTGAAGAAAATGCTGAGCCTACTCAACGTCGTCAACCCGCTCATCCTCACGTTGCAAATGAAGTGCAGATCAAGAAAATCATCAGCGACATCAACGCACCACGTCCTCTCACACGCTCAAAGGCTTCACATTTGTCTAACTTTTGTGGGCACTTTGCTTTTGTCTCTATCACAGAGCACACCAAAGTAGATGAGGCATTTCTGGAGCCTGAGTGGATTCAAGCGATGCAAGAGAATTACATCAGTTCGAGCTCAACAATGATTGGGAACTTGTCAAGCGACCAGACCCACACAAGCACAATATCATCGGCACCAAATGGATCTACCGCAAGAAGCAAGATGAAAATGGCCTTGTGGTGAGGAATAAGGCATGGCTTGTAGCTCAAGGCTACACACAGGTTCAAGGAATTGATTTCGATGAAACTTTTGCGCCTGTTGCTAGACTTGAGGCTTTTCGCATATTGCTTGCTTGGTAACCATCATAATATCATATTATATCAAATGGATGTGAAAAGTGCATTCCTCAATGGTATTCTTGATGAAGAAGTATATGTTGCTCAAACCCCAGGTTTTGAAGATCCAAAGCATCCAGAGAAAATCTTCAGACTCAATAAGGCCCTCTATGGCCTCAAGTAGGACCCTCGGGCGTGGTATGATACTTTGAAGGAATTTCTCATGAAGAAAGGCTTCAAACCCGGTTCACTTGACCCAACTCTTTTCACCAAAAGCTATGATGATGAATTATTCGTGTGCTAAATATATGTTGATGATATTATTTTTGGTTGTACTGACCAACGTTACAGTGACGAATTTGCCTATATGATGAGTGAGGAATATCAAATGTCTATGATGGGAGAATTGAAATTCTTCTTAGGTCTTCAAATTCGTCAACAGCGCAATGGCATCTTCATATCTCAGGAGAAATACATCAAGGATGTGTTGTGAAACTCGGCATGCAAGATCGCAAAGGCGTCAAAATCCCTATGCCCACAAATGGCCATCTATGCACTGATGAAAATGGTATTGACTTTGATCAAAAGGTATACCACTCCATGATTGGCTCTTTATTGTATCTATGTGCATCTAGGCCAGATATTATGCTTAGTGTTTGCATGTGTGCCCATTTTCAAGATACACCGAAGGAATCACACCGTAAGGCTATGAAGCATATTCTTCGATATCTAGCTCACACTCCAACACTTGGATTATGGTGTCCCAAGGGCTCGGCTTTTGATCTCATTGGATATTCTGACTCTGACTATGTTGGTGATTGTGTGGACCGCAAGTCAACATGAGGCACATGCCATTTCCTCAAACGATCCTTGGTATGTTGGTCCTCGAAGAAGCAGAACTGCATATCACTCTCTACTGCTGAAGTTGAGTACATTGTTGCTGGTTTGTGCTATGCTCAATTGCTATGGATGAAGCAAACCCTCAAGGACTATGGCATCAATGTGAAGAATGTGCCACTCTTCTGTGACAATGAGAGTGCCATCAAGATTGCTCATAACCCAGTTCAGCACTCGAAGACAAAGCACATTCAGATTCGTCATCATTTTCTTCGTGATCAAGTGTTGAAAGGCGACATCTCTATTGAGCACGTGAAGACTGAAGAACAACTAGCCGATATCTTCACAAAGCCTTTGGATGAGAAGAGATTTAGCAAGTTGCAGTGTGAGCTAAATATCTTAGAATCTTCGAATGTCCTTTGAAAAGGACACACATCCTAACACTTATGCAAAATTGATGACTTAGATGTGCAACACACGATGTAACATTTTTCTTCAATCAATGAAGACTAACCCTCTAAGTGTGAATAAATTAACGAAGAATTTCATTCTCAGAGCCCTATGACAATTGTACGCTGTGTCTGAAATCATCATTCTTATACGGTGGGTCACGCCACCAACAAAAGTTGAAAATCTTCAATTTGAGTTTTTCTTCATTTTTGAAATTCCTCGGTTGTTCAAATTCTTCAACTTTGTAGAGTCTTCACTCTTTCCGTCATTGTTCTCCATTGACTATATATATATATATATGAGTTTTCTATCCTCTACAGCATTCACTTATTGCTAATTCTTCAAGTTGACTTTTCTGCTAAGTGAATGTGATCAGACCCGTCCCCCTCTATGCTAAACTCAACCCAGTCTGTTCACAAATTCTTCAAGGGCGTTCTATTTGAAACCTGTTCAAAATCTTCACTGTGTCCTTGTTAGCTGAAGAATTTGCGAACGAAACTTTAAAACATTCTTATCTGAATTTTCGGCTTTTGCCGCTCAAACCATTCCACATCCCACAAAATGATTATTCTATTCACCCACGATCTCACACAATCCCCACTTCACAGTACGTGGGTGACACATGTCGCTAGGATGAGAAGGGTCAGGGGCACGTTCGTCCATTTTCCTCGGACGAGCGGTTTTTCACCTCGGTTATAAATACTCCTCACCCTCCTCAGACCGCATTTACCCGCTCGACCTCACTTCCCTCGCTTGAGCTCTATGACCTAGAGCCGCCGCTACTTCCATCGTTGTCGGTGAGGAAGAGCTTCGCTGCCTCGACCTCGTCGCCATCGTACTCGCGCCGGCCGCGGAAATCTTCACTCCGCCGCCGCTGTAGTTGTCTTCCGCTGCCAAGTTAGGGCGTGGAAGATCTGAACAAACGAACTTCTCAACTTCTACTCCCAGTTCGTCGTGTTCTTCGTCAAGGGTAAATAAAATCTATTTTTACTACCCTTGTTGATTCTGATGATTTCCACAAAATCTTCAAAGGTGTTTAATCTTCGACTTCCACACTCATAAACATCACACATGCATCTGTTCTTGATTTGTTTCTCTAAGCAATTTTTTTCTTCAAGATTCCTTAATTGTGTGGATTTTCAATATATACAACTCTGGAACCTAAGTCAAAGACCGCTTAGTGAAATTCCTCAAGACACTCCTGGTCAAATTCCTCAAACTTGTTTGCTTTACAAAAACTTCTGAGAACGCATATGAACTCTCCAAATTATTCACACATATAGTCTGTTCACAGGTACACATGTCCGCTACTGAATCTCTAGGTTCTCATCAACTTAACTCATTTGCAGCATTCCTTGAAGAAAAATTGCATACCTCGTCAGAGAATTCTATTGTTCAAAATCCTTAGCTGAGGAAAATGGTTGATGGCAAGAGACCTCAGAAGGGAGGGAAGAGACCAGAAGTGAATACAGCCTTTGAGATCCCTGATGACATTTATAAGGAATATTGCACTCCTAATGAAGCCAAACATGGCAAGGAGAACAAAAATCAGCACAAGGTGCACATTCAGATGGTAGAGAGGAGATGGGCACGGGAATGGAGGGAGTCCAGTTATGTAACTCCTAAGTACATGAAGAAATTTGCAGTACACCCTCCTTGCCCAAGACCTCCATTGGCACCTGGCCAAGAAGCTGATCCCACTAGCCTCAAGCGCGGTGAGGACTATCCAGATGAATGGGCCAAGCGGCAAGCCAAGTTGGCCAAAATGGCCAAGGAAGTAGTGAAGAAATTCAATGAAGATTCTGCTGCTGCCGCTGCTGAGGCCTCTGCTAGCAAGCCCAAGAAGGCTATGCCAAAGAAGCCTGCTCACAAGCCCAGTTCCTCAGCAATGCCCTCACGGCCAAGCTCATCAAAGCCCTCACGGCATATTCCTCAAGCAGCTCAAGCCCCCACTGTTGCAAAACCTTCAGCTGCTGCTGCAAAGTCCTCGGTACCTGCGCATCTCGCCTCTGGCCAAAGGACCACAGGCATCTCAATTGCTTCAGGAGAATCTGCAAGTTCTTCAGCTCCCACAGTCTTCAAAAGGACCAACTTTGCTGAAGACAAAGGCCACTGCTGGACGAGGCACAAGGCCAAGTCCTCACAAGAAGCAAGTTGCCTTCCATGTGTCGTCTAGTGAAGACGAAGCTGATGATGAAGAATTAGTTGAAATCATCAGAGTCAGACAACAAAGGGCCGCTAGAGCCAAAGGCAGTAATGTGCCTCTTCTACTGGATCCCAAGTTGATCCTGTACTTCATTGATCTCTGGCACAAGGACCCCAACACTCCTATGCCTGGCCAAAGTCACATGTTGACAGCCTTCATAGGCGAAGAAAAATGGAAGTTTGAAAAGGCCAGGCAACTGAAGAAAGCTTAGTATAAGAAGGAGCGTTTTCTGAAGAAGAATGTTGTCAAAATGACAACTGATGAACTTGTGGCCATACAAACTGAGATCAAAGCACTCAGTGATGAATTTGATGCATACTGTGTAGATTGGCTAGGAGCCAAAGTTAGATTCGTCAAAATGGCAAAGGGATTCACCTCAAATGTTGTAGCCTCAACACAACATGAAATTCCTCAGGCTGAAGCATCTATACAGCCAACTGAAGAACATGCAAGCACAACTGATGAAAATCAGGTTGTTGATGATTCTGAGAGCACCAGGGCTGATGAAGATATTCCAGCCGCCGAAGTAAGTGCCAGGGCGACCTCTAGTGTTGTGCCTGAAGAACAAACCAGACCAGAAGCAACTGCTACTGTGCCTGAAGAAACTGATCATGCCAGGGCAACTGCATCAGTTGCGCCTGAAGAAACTACACCAATTTCCTCTGCTCCTCCTGCATAAACAACAAGTCATACTCTTCCTTCTCCATCAGAAGTGAAGAAAACCAAAGCTGCGTAGCGAGCAACTGTGAAGAAAAGGAAAGCATCTGCTTCCTCAGAGTCTTCAGCTCCGAAGAAAGTGAAGACTTTGACGAGCACCTATGCAAATCCCATAGATGTTCCTATATCAAGCATGCCATCAAAGGAGATTGTACCCTTTGGTGAGGAATATGTGATTCCAAGAGAATCTGATGAAGAAGATCCTTCTGTTGCTACGTCAGAGGAGATTGATGAAGAAATTGAAGTGGACAATATCACTTCAACTCCACTGGTATCATCGCCCATGCCTCAGTTCACAGCTGAAGAGGCAGACGTTGAGGAAATTGATGAAGAAGACAAAGACGTGGGCATTGGGTCAACAACGCCAATTCTGAATGATGACTATTGGGAAAGTCATCACCCCAATTCTCCACTGACCACACCACTGCACCAACTTCCTCAGTCCCTAGTCCAAACTAAAGAAATTCATACGGTCTCTGAAGAACGTCAAGCTTCTCTTCTCACTATTCCTGAAGAAGTTCCAGCCACTAGTGCTGATGTAAATGTTGCTGAAGAAATGGAGGTCAAGGCTGCTGATGACATTTCCCCTGAAATTCCTCGGCCTATGGCTCCAGAGTCTGTGATTCACGAGGCTGTTAAGACTTCAACTGCTAATCTTCAGCCCAAGCCACAAAATCCTCACTCCAAGAAGCAGAAGTTCAAGGCTGAAGACTTCTTCAATGAGCATATTTTCTTCACGGATTACAATCCATATGACTCTGCAAGACTTAGACGCAGGCGCTTCTGGATAGTGAGACAAATGAATTTCTATTCCTCACTATTGTTTGATAAAGACAAGATCTTTGATCGTGAGCAACTTCCTCATGTGGATATGGAGTCAATGTCGTGCTTCACCCCCATCCTTAGTGTTCTTCATGACGCTGGGCTGCTCAACTTCTGCACCGACATCTGTGACTGGAATGAAGAACTCATGCTTCAGTTCTATGCCACGTGCACATCACTGGCAACGTCGAAGATGTGAATTGCTTCATGTCGTCCCAGTCAGTCCTCCCATTGAAGGTGCAAGGCTCATCCATGCTGAACCTGAACTCTCAGACCATTTGATGCAAGTGTTGATGAAGCCTTTCAAGCCAGGCCAAGCTCCAAGGACCAAATTCCTCGTTAAGGAATTTCTTTATGTGCTAAGGACAGTATACTGGATATTGACCAAAACCCTCAGTCCTATCAAGGGCCACAACTTCGATGAAGAAGAGGTTGTTCGCATCATGAAGAATCTGCTTTTCAACGTTATACATGGTATTCCTATCAACTACCACGATTTCTTCATGAGGACTTTGGCTAATGTAGCTTTGTCACCTTTCGAGTTGAAGCCTTACGCTCCCTGTATTTTGATATTCATCTGATCAAGGTCTTCAATTCATTATAAGGCTGACTTTCAAAATCATCTCAGCTATTTGCCCCCAATTGAAGTCCTCAAACGGACTATTTCTTCAGTTGATGAGAAGGGCAAGGCTGCTGTCATTGATGAAGGCACACGTCCATTGGATGGACAGTTTCGCAAAGCTGCATCTTATTCCACCAATGATGACTCTGCCACACATGATTCAGCCGCAAATGCTTCAAAGCAATTCCCTCAAGCCACTGCTCCAAGGGTGATGACTGATCGTGAGCTTCTCCTCAGTCTTCATCAGAAGGTCGATCGCAACCACAAGTGGGTCAAGCGTCAGTTTGGTTCAATTCTTTAGAATATGACTATCATGCAAAACACTTTGAAGAAGAACCATTACTACTTGCATGAAGTTTTTGATCGCACATGGCTGTATTGTCTCACCTCTATGGGGATGAAGATCTCAAGCGGATGGGCTTCAAGCAGGACTTTGACTGGTCTCAGCCACCTTCGAAGAAATTCAAGAAGGTCAAAGTTCCTCACTTGGTGGCCAGCTCATATTCTTCATCGCGTGAGACTGATGAACATGAAGATTTGGACGACACTGTGGCAGGCCCTACTCCAACGGACGACCCCAACAACGCTGGCGCTCCTCCATCGACATCTTGATGATATTCTTCAGGGGCGTTAGTCCTCATTTTTCGTCCCTTTTGGTCATTCGATGACAAAGGGGGGGAAATTTGAGTTAGTCTTCAAGCGGGTCTATATATATGGGCGTTTTTTTGCTAAGTTACAACTCTCGTTCTTCTGAAGTATTTGTTGGATTGAGTTGTAAATTTAAGTCCTATGGTGGTCTGATACTTTTTCTCTATTTTTCTGCATGTTATTTCCTCAAGTATGTTAATGCACGCATGCAGAATTACCTCAGTCACCATATTTCATCATGCATTTTAAATTCTTCATATCATATGTTAAATGCGTGTATCAATTACAAGATATAGGGGGAGATCATTCTACTCTATAATGTGCATTGCTATTCAAAGCAAATTCCTCAAATATGCACATCTTCAGGGGGGGGGGTTCTTCTATATCTTACAATCAAATTCCTCAATATCAGTATTTACACTTCTTATGTTTCTCCCCGTTGAAAACTTAACCTATGTTGTCATCAATCACCAAAGAGGGGGAGATTGTAAGTGCATCTAGTGTCGCTTAGTGATTTTGGTGTATTGAAGACTTATAGGTTAAGGGACTAATGATTTTGTGAGTGTACACAGGTCTATAAGTCTATGAGGAGTTTGATATTTACAGAGAAAGTCGACCCCTAAAAATGAATGTCTTCAACTGAAGACTTTGGCTTTCTGAAGACTTTTAAAGTGAAGAAAATGGTGTGACCGTAAAGACTTAATATTCATGCGAGGAATATGAAGCGTGAAGGCTTTTGTTTTCATAGTTTCATTTTCTCTTTCTTGAGTCATAGGAAACATCGTACTATTAGAGGGGGTCGAGGTAAAACTAAGGAAAAGTTTCCAAGTGATGCTCATCTCAAAATCCTACACCTACCCAATCCTTTCGAGTGAAGCCATTGGAAATCTCATACAGTTCAGTCAATTCCTTCAGTGATAGAGACGAAGATCTTCTAGTCTCTGAGGAATTTGTTATGACTGAGGAGTTAGGAATTTGCCAGTGCGGATTGCCTACAAGTGACGAATATGATAGCCCTAAGGAATTTGATACTCAAATATCCGACCGTTGTTGTGCTACGCGCCAGCTGTCCCAAAATATCTACCCACCTAATGGTCATATCATTGAAGGGCATTTATGTCTTATCATGTCGGGCTACTCCCTAGGCTATAAATAGCCTCCCCCTGCAACCACTAGCTGGTTGGCTGCTCCAAGAGAAAGTGACACTTGTCATTGAGAGCATCCCATCCTCCGAGGACTTTCAGCGAAAATCATCAAGTGAGGAAACCCCAAACCCAAACACCTACAAACCCAAAGTGATTGAGCATCACTGAAGAGATTGTCCCTGTGTGGAACCGACGCTTGTTACCTTTGAGGACTGTGTATCCTCCAGACGGTTAGGAGTCATGGTCTAGAGCATCCAAGAGGAAATTATGGATCACCAAGTGACCAAGTCTGTGAAGGTTTGGAAGTCACCTGAAGACTTACCACGAGTGATTGGGCGAGGTATGTGTGACCTTAGCTCAAGGAGAATACGGTGAGGACTATGTGTCCGGGACTGGGTGTCCTCAGGTTTAAATACCTAACCGCTCCAACCAGACGTACGACTATCACAGTAGTTGGAACTGGTCTATCAAATCACTGTCTTCACCGAGCTACTGGTTCTATTTCCTCAACCCTTCCATTTCCTCATTCATATACTATTGTACTTGATTGTTACTATTTGAAGACTTTGACTGAAGACTTTCTCAATTTCCTCAGTTCTAATTCTTCAGTCAGTTTGTCTTCAGCATGCTTATCCTGTGTTTACGCTACTTGTACTATGTGCTTGTTTTTATTTCATCATTATGACTGTGCTACTGCTCTGTTATGCTTGCATCTGAGTACTTATTCCGCTGCTAGTTGTTCATGACTTAGGAATTTCCTCACATTGAAATTCCTTAGTGACGAATTTGTAAAAATCGCCTATTCACCCCCCTCTAGTCGATATAACGCACTTTTAGTAGTGAATCGTGTTTTTGATAAAAAGTATTAACATCTACACTACCAACTCAGTGTCACTAGATCTATCATAACATATGTTTTCATATTGTACTTATTTTAGTATCGCAGATGTTTGATTTTTTTTGTAATTTGATCAACACTAAAACTATTGTGCTCAAGATAAAGACTAAGTGGCGTGTTCTGATGTCCTCCATCTACTCTAAAACTTCCCAGATTCAGCTTCTTGCATGGCTTCTCGCTTCACCTGGCGGTTGGAAATCGTTCGGCAGCCTCGTAGCTTCTCCCAATGCCACGTTGAGCTCGAAGCCCAATTGGGAGGCTACATGCCTATTTGTTTCCACCTGGGCCAGCTAAAAGTGGTCCATTAGAAGCGAGGGAGAGGGGAGATAACGAGTGAGGCCTTCGTGCATGTACATCTGTACGAGCGAGGAGGAGCTTAGACCAACACGTTTTCTTGGGCGGTGGCAATCTGGGTGTAAATAACTGGAACTCCAGATTCCTCTAAACATGGAGCTCGGTTTGCCTCGCTTCCAAAAATTGCACTAGGTCCCAAGTTAGCTTCGTGAAGTTTAGCTTGTTGGAGCTTATGTGTTTGGGTTGGTTTCTCGCTGAGAGTTTATGAAGTTGGGAGTTGGTGGACATCAGAACATGTCCTAAGTGGCTTCATATAAATGGTTGGAGGGAGAAGTATTTTAGAACCTTCAACCTCATCTACATTCATAAAATCACACTTGACATTTCCCACCACACCAAAAAGGATGTTGAAAAAATTGTTTCAGAAAATTCCACCACTCAAACACACTTCCCTAAAATATGGAACTTCCTCTACATCAGAACAAATTTTTAAAAAGATCTATTCACATGATTTTTTTAATCATAGGGGCTTCCCCTGTCCCAACTTTTATTAAAGCCAAGGCAACTTACTAAGGCGTCTAGCTTAGACCAACATGTTGCTTGCAGTCTAAAGTGTGATCCTTCATAGGAAGCCACCTCCCGCTTGACAAAAGTGAGAAAGTTGAGAGAAGGGGGGAGAAAAGGTAAAGCTGAATATGTCTTAGGTGGGCCAAATGAAGCAACTAGTTTGGGTGGTTTGAGGGCATGTATTATGTGATTGCCTGTATCTGCGTTGGTATTTCCCCGAAGAGGAGAGGATGATGCAACACAGCAACGGTAAGTATTTCCCTCAGTTATGAAACCAAGGATATCAATCCACTAGGAGAACAAAGCAACACTATGTACATGTTACATGTACACAAATAACAAATACTTGTAACCCAACGCGTAAGAGGGGATGTCAATCCCTCCTCGGTATTGAGATAGATTAAATTCTATGAGATTAGATAAATAGATCTAGCGAAAACACAAAATAAAAAATAAAGAAAAAGTGTAGCAAGGTATTTTTGGGTTTTTGGAATGATAGATCTAAAAACAATATGATAGAAAATAGACCCGGAGGCCATAGATTTCACTAGTGGCTTCTCTCAAGAAAATAGCATACGGTGGGTAAACAAATTACTGTTGGGCAACTGATAGAAGAGCAAATAATTATGACAATATCCAGGGCAATGATCATGTATATAGGCATCACGTCCAAGATTAGTAGACCGAAACAATTCTGCATCTACTACTATTACTCCACACATCGACCGCTATCCAGCATGCATCTAGTGTATTAAGTTCAAGGAGAAACGGAGTAATGCAATAAGAACGATGACATGATGTTGACAAGATCTATTCATGTAGGAATTAGACCCCCATCTTTTGTTCCTTAATAGCAACGATACATGTGCGTCATATCTCCTTCTGTCACTGAGATTGAGCACCGCAAGATCGAACCCATCACAAAGCACCTCTTCCCATTGCAAGAAAAATCAAACTAGTTGGCCAAACCAAACAAAAGTTTTGGAGAACAAATATGAGGCTATAAATCATGCATATAAGAGATCAAACAAGACTCAAATAATATTCATAGATAGAACTGATCATAAACATGCAATTCATCGGATCCCAACAAACACACCGCAAAAAGTCATTACATCAAATAGATCTCCAAGAACATCGAGGAGAACATTCTATTGAGAATCAAAAAGAGAGAAGAAGCCATCTAGCTACTGCCTACGGACCCGTAGGTCTGTGGTAAACTACTCACGCATCATCAGAGGAGCACCAATGAGGATGATGAACCCCTCCGTGATCGTATTCCCCTCCAGCAAGGTGCTGGAAAAGGGCTCTAGATTGGATCTCGTGGTTCTGGAACTTGCGGCGGCTGGAATTGTGTTTCATCGACTCCCCTATGGTTTCTGGAATATTTGGGTATTTATAGAGTTGAGAGGCAGTGGAAAGGACTCCCGTGGGCCCCACCACCAACATGGGTGCCCTGGTGGGTTGTGGGCCCACGGGCCTCCCCTCTGGCACTTCCTTGGCTCCCAAGTTGTCTTCTGGGCAGAAAAAATCTCTAAAAAGTTTCATGGCATTTAGACTTCGTTTGGTATTGATATTATGTGAAGTAAAAAAACAAGCAAAAAACAAAAACTGGCACTGGGCACTATGTCAATAGGTTAGTCCAAAAAATGATATAAAGTTGCTATAAAATAAATATAAAACATCCAAGAATGATAATATAACAGCATACTAGTGCAGAGACATGATATACAAATGGTTTTTACCCCCTTTCCATGACGGAGTTTTAAACCGTCGCCTAGTGAGTATGTGCGATAGGGGGGTCCTTCCCACACGACCCAGAAACCGTCGGAGATAGGCCCTTCGGCCACACAGGCGGGGGCGAAATGAGCTCGTGTGCGATCGGGCAAGGCATCGAAACCCAATCATTTCCGTTCGTATGTACATCCCACACGGTGAATCCCAGAAAAACATTTATGTTCGTATGTATATCACACACAACTTTTTTGTGTGGAAACGTTTGTGCAAGGTGGCATAATGCAAACAGTTCTCTACCGGAAGCCGTGTGTGATTGTTAGTTGATCCAACACGCCTACTTTCTAGATAACGTGTGGGTTGTTTGAGCTCATCGCCCATGGTGTTCTCTGAGTAGCCGTCTGTAATAGAAAACCCCAATTGGCAGGGTAATTAGCCTATTATTGATAATCCATGTAGTAATCAAATTGACATTTCTTATAAAATACACCAGATATTTCATATTCGTATAATAGCAACCAGGATTTCATAATTGAATTACATCAGATAGCTTCAGCACTCAGTTACGCCATTACACGACAGCACCAAGTTTCACATGCAACATCGAAAACCTTTGGAAAGTAGCATCATACACGGTAAATAGAAAGATGAATCTCATCTAGGAAACTGCAGAAGCGGAAGGCAAATATTGAGCCTTCAGTGATGTTGAATGTCCTTGTAACTTTAGGCCACTGGCTATGGATAATTGCCCGCCCAAACTTCGTCCTCTTCGGGAAGACTTTAATATTGTACCGTGGGTGTTGAATGAATACCTTCCTCGCCTCTTGACCATGCAGGTGATTTGAGAGGTAATAATCGGTGAACTGCTTTGAAAAGTACTGAAAACAAAGATATGCATAAATCATCGTTATAAATTTTGAAATGACGCAAGGGGTAAAAACAAGGAAAAAGAGTTAGTACCATCCTATAGTTGACTGATGTCTTCTTCATTGTGCAAACAAAGATATTGCTGTTATTTGTCGCAAGTTTCTTCATCCAAACAATCTTTCTGAGTTTCTTGACTTGACTGATATTCATGGACATCTCATTTCCCATATGCAAAATGGGTCGAATAGTGGGTCTAAGCCTCTGACAGGAGGACCTACATGTGCAAGACCAAATTGTAAGACACCTAAATATCACAATGATTCCTTGTCGGGGGTTTGGTGCGACATATGCCAACGGATGGCTTATCATGGTGGGGGCGAGTAGAACGTCGCCGGTGCCTGGAAACGGGATGAGGTGAAGACATGCACGCGGGCGAATCTTACCCAGCTTCGGGGCTCTCCGGGGAGATAATACCCCTACTGCTGCTCTGCGGGGTCTCCGCATGATCACTATGGCCAAGTGTTTACACGGTGGCTCCTTGAGCTGTTTCTGGTGGTAGAAGAGGGCAAGGCTAGCTCTCTCCTTCTATCTGGTATGGTCTAGAACTACTGGGATCCAACCCCTTGCATGGGTGCCCTGGGGGGTTTATATAGGCCTACCCCCCAGGAGTACAATGGTAATTCGACTGGGCGCGGGCCCATTCGTCAGTGCCTCCGACCTCCGACTTCTCCGCCGACTGCTGGGGCCCGCCGACTGGTGGGCCCCGCCGACTGGTCTGGTACGGAGCCGACAGGCCACGTCCGCCGCGGGCGGGTCTTGCCGGCTGCTGATTACTGTAGCCGTGCTTCTGATGACGCAGGCTTGGTCATGGGGTCGTGGCAACAGCCCCGCCGCCTGGCGGGCGATCACTGTGGCCACTCCCCATCTCATCTTGATTAATGGCGCATGGGCCCCGGGGGAGGGCTCGGCCGACTCCCCCGGGCCGACTCTCAACGGGTCCGACTGGCGGTCCTCCCGCCGTCTCCCGAGGTCTCGCTGACTGGTGGGCCCCGCTGCCTCCAGGCCGAACAGACAAGCCGTTGTGGGCGCAGGACTTGGTACTGTGGTGCTGATGTCAGGGCCGGGCGGGCAATAGTGCCACGCCGCACGGAGATCTTCCCAGGTACGGTGTGCTGTGGCCATGCCTGCCCTTGGTAAGGGGCGGGGAGTGGGCTTCACTGTAGCCACGCCCCTGCCCGTCCCCTCTGATGAGGTCATGGTTTGTTGGAGTCTCCGGCCGACTCCCCAAAGCGGGCTTCTCTGGAAGTCGTCCCTGGAACTCGGCCGTGAGGAGGCAGTCGGCCGCCCTGCCGTCGACTCCTCAGGAGATGGCTCTTCGTCCTGGGGTCTTGAGGGGCGCAGCCTGCCCCGATGTCTTGAAAGGTCATGGGACCCGGGTTGGCCTACCCGTGGCCCATTACTCCGATAGTAGTCCCCGAAGCTGGTGAGGCGCCATGGACGATCGGCCGAGAAGCCTCAGCAGTTTCTCTTTCCGGGCGCTCAACGCATGGTCTTGATTGACTTCTGCCGGGCCGTCTAGAAGGAGTCGGACTTGCTCAACTCGGACTTCACTCAATTTCGACTTGCTCGGTATTTCGAACGTCGTGGCGGGATTTTAAGTGGCATGCTAGCTAAGCCTCCAGGCCGCCGCCCGTTCTTGGCCTGTCACGCGAGGGCACGTGGCTAGGCCGTCCTGCCAGCCCACGCGTGCGACGGGACAGGCCCACAGGCGGGGCCCGCCACTACCGCGCCTCAGCGCCCGAGCGGATCCGCTGCGGCCCCGGTGGACGGTTGGGATTCCCATGGAGTTACTACGCGCAGTAACTTTACGTGGATCGTGGGGGTCGCGGGGTTGTGGGTGCAGTAAATCCCCACGTCCGCCCCCTGGGCTTCGCAGCCCACAGGGCTATAAGTAGGGGGAGAGGGGGGCACGCGCGCCCCTCCTTCCCACTACTCCTCTCTCTCTTCCTCCTTGCCGCTCCTCGCACTCCTCCTTCCTCTTCTCTTCTTCGCTCCGCCGCACGCCCAAGCTCCGGCGAACGCCGCGGTGACAGCTCGCGATGAGTTCTTCCTCCGCTATCGCGCCTCCCCCAGTGCGTTCCGGCACCTGGGACGGTTCTGAGGTTCATGAAGACCACATCGAGTTCCTCCGCCGGACCCGTCGGCTTCCCGGCGAGGATCGCGTGCAGGTGCGTCTTGCGCCAGAGGGGGAGATTTCCCCCGCCCCGCAGGAGGGCGAGCGGGTCATCTTCCGCTCGCACTGCCTGCGCAGACTGGGGCTGCCGGCGAGCAGCTTCTTCCGGTCTTTCTTGGAGTTCTACGGCCTCCAGCCGCACCACCTCACCCCCAACACAGTGGTGCTGCTGTCCGCCTTCGTGGCCTTGTGCAGAGGCTTCCTCGGAGTCCTCCCCACCCTCAAGCTCTGGGGGGAGTTCTTCTTCTCCAAGCTCGGCACCCTGGCCGCGGGCGTGCCAGCTCAATGCGGTTCCTTCATCGCCGTGCGAAGGTCAGGAGTCGACAACCCCTTCCCCTCCATCTCGCTGATAAAGTCGGTGAAGATGTGGCAGAGATCCTACTTCTACGTTAGGAACGTCGCCACAAGGGGCGACTGGGTCAATCTGCCGGCTTTCGAAGCCGGCCCGCCGGCTGGGAGACTGCCCAACTGGTCGTACCGGGCCAAGTCGCTGACGCCAGTGGGAGCCGGCGCCATCATGCGACTCCGAGTGCTGATGCAGTCGGAGGGTCTGACTGGTCCGGACCTGCTGGCCGCCTTCGTCTCGCGCCGAGTTCTCCCACTCCAAGGCCGACCTCGCATGATATGCCAGATGAGCGGGCACCGCGACCCGAGTCGGATGTGCACCAAGGACATGCCTCAGGAAGAGGTGGCCTTCATGGTGAACTACCTCTCGGACAGCAGGCTCCTGGAGGACTAGCGATTCGGCAAGGAGCCGTACTCCCGCGCCAACCCCCCGCCCGTGGTGAGTCGCCTTTCTTTTCTTTCTTTAGATTGTCTTCTTCTTGCCGAGTTTTGTTTTGACCAGTCAGCTTTGGTTAGAATCCCCTTCTTCACCCACCAGCCGGCACCTTGGGGCCGGCCCGTGAGTTCGTCGCCGACCGGGCGGAGAGCGACGTCGACAACCCCGATCTGGGGGCGGCGGCTCTGGAAGACGACGCCGAGGGAGGAGGAGGGACAGCAGGCGACTTCAGGCCTTCGGCTACCTTCGCCGACTGGCCTGAAGACAGCGCCGAGGGAGAAGTCGCCCCTCGCCATCGGCCAGGAGCCAGCCAGCCTGGCGCGGGCTCTTCAACCGCGCCGGGCGCTCCAGGCGGCGGGAAGAAGCGCAGGGCCATGCCGACCTTGTTCGGCAGTCGACCGAAGAAGCCCAAGGGCTCGGCTGCGGCGACCCGGCGGGACGAGGCAGCCGCGAAGGCCATCCGCTTCCGTAAGGAAGTGAAGAAGCCGCCGTTGGTCTCCGCGTAAGTATTATGTCTTCAAAGTTTTATTCTTTCTTCGTGATTTGTCTAAGTCTCTGCTTGCCCTTCTTTCTTCAGGGCTCCCCTCTCTCTTGAGCGGGTCGCCGCCGACTCCGTCATGGGGTCAGCGGAGACGTCCGCCACCACTCGGCGGATTGACCCCGCTGCTGACCTCCGGGAGGCGACGGAGCGGAATGCGCAGGACAGGCGCAACGAAGAAGAGGCCCTCCGCCTGGAGAAGGCGGAAGCCGACAGGGCGGAGGCCTCCGCTAAGAAAAAACTAGCGGAGGCCGAAACCGCCGCCGCGGCGAAGCAGCAGGCCAAGGAAGCCGCACGCCGCCAGTCGGCCTTGCTCGTCACCCCGCTGAACTCTGCGTCGCCGCCTCCGGAGTTCACGGGGCCAACTAGAGAAGCCGGCAGGGAGAACCTCGTCAAGGAGAGGGAAGGCGGCGACCCCTCTACTCCTGACGCGAACGTTCCGCCGCCGCCTCCGCCGCCGTCTGAAGGCGCCCAAGGTGAGCAGCCAGCGGACCCTCCGGTGCCGCCGACCGAAGACAAGGCCGTGGCGAGGCTACTCCTCCAAGTCAGCTCACCAACGCGCCGTCGTTTGGAGAAGGCGACTTCGGCACCTCACCCCCTGGAAGCCGGCACCGCCAGCTCGGCGGCCCCAGATGCCGAAGCGACGAGCGCCGCACCTGTTGGGTGGGTGCGAGGAGGCGGCACAGGGCCACTGAACCAGGCGCTCCTGGACGTCCAGGCGAAGCTCCGTGCTGAGGGCGACGCTCTCCAGAGTTGCACCAAGGCGTTCCTAGTGTCGCGGGCAGCCGTCCGGGTATGTTTTTTTCCTTTGGTCTTTGTTTTCTTGCTCCTCTCTGTGGGGGCGCGCCAACGCACCCACTGGGTGTAGTCCCCGAGTTTCGGGCCGGCTACTGAGCAGGTGGCCCAGAACTCCAATTGATGAACTTCTGGGTACTAACTTGTCTGAAATGCTTGTCGCAGGATTACCACAACCTCCGCGTCACTGCCTTCAACCGTAACGTTGAAGAGCTGGGCAAGCGGACCGCCGACTTGGCAGAGAGCCAGAGTAGGTCCTCCCTTTTTTTCTCTGCGGGGGCGCGCTAGCACACCCGCGGGCTGTAGTCCCCGAGATTCGGGCCGGCTGCTGAGCAGCCGGGCCGGATCTCCTCGGCGACCTATTTTATTGACGATTGTTGTCTTTCTTCCTTTCCTTCAGGAGCCAACGCTGCTCTTCAACAGCAGCTGAGCGAAGCCAACTCCGCCCTGCGCGCCAAAGGGGAGGAGTGCAGCAAGCTCGCCACAGAGCGCGATCTGCTGGCCACTCAGTTGGCAGAGCAGAAGGAGCTGCTTGTGAAGTCGCAGAGGGAGGCGGAGGAGACGGAAACCGCCCTCTTGGCCGAGTTCGCGAGCGAGCGCTCCTCCTGGTCTGACAAGGAGGCGCTGTTGTCCTCCGGCTTCCACGAGATTGAAGACATCGTTGATGGTGAGCCTATTTATTTTCTTTCTTTGAGCTACCGACTTAGATCGTGTCGACTCCTAGTTTTTGACTTGCTTCTTCGTTTCTTCGTGTCTGTGCAGACTTCTTCCCTGGGCAGTCGTAGGCCGCCATCCAAGCCATCGAGGCTGACCGTGAAGGTCGGAGGGCGGAGGGCGCAGAGATCGCCGCCGATGCCCCCCGAACACTTGACGAGCACATCCCGAGCATCGAGGCTCGCCTCTGGCCGGCTCACCGAATGTTGCGCCGGCTCCAGCGCGTTGGTGCCCAGGTGATTGCCGCCCTTTGGCCGGATGTGCAGGCTCCGCGCACCCCCAGCCTGACGGCCAACTGGCTGGAGGTCGCGGCTGGTCGTCTTGAGGCCTAGAAGGGCTCTTCGGCCCGGGCTGGAGCGTGCCGGGCCTTGGAGTTCGTCAAGGCGTGGTACCCGGGGCTGGATCTAGACCGGTTGGCCACGCTTCGGTCGGAGGCCCACCCGGAGCTGGCAGCTGTGGAAGACGCCCTCGTCAAGCGTGCTGCGGCGATCGCCGAGTACACCGACACCAGCATCTTCGTCCCCGAGCGGTCTGAGGACGGCGAGGAGGTACCGCCGGAGTGGTTTGGGATGAACCCAGACTACGGCGAAGACTCGACGGAGGTGATTGGCTCAAGCGTTGAGGAGGAGGACGAAGCGGAGGATGGAGGCGAGGCGGAGGCACCAGAAGACGGAGCAGACGGCCAGCCTCAGCCCGACCGCGCCTCCAGCAACGAGCCGCGTGCGACCGAGTCAACTGCCGCCGGAGGTGATCAAGCCGAGACTAGCCAGCCGGCTGCCCCGACGCCTGACGCTGGCGCCTCCTCCGACCCTCCAAATCCGTCTGCTGCCTCCTAAGCTGCCGCTGTATCTTTCATTTTATCTGCTTCAGTAGTCTTTGAAGAACTTGTTAATTCGCACAATTCCACCCGCGGGGTGTATTTTGAACCTCTACTCGACAATTTGGCCAAAGGCCTATGTTATGTAAATATATATATCTATCTTTTCTTGCTCATTGTTCTTTTGGCTTTTTTCCTTTGCCGCTTTCTCTTAGTTGCCTGCCTTGCCAATCGCACAGCCGCTCTGCGGACTGTTGCTGGATCAAGTGCTAGGCTACTTTGGGGAAGCAAGTACTTAGCCGATTTCAAGATTGTTTGAGCAAGTTGGATAGAAGACGACAATCCGACTATCCGACAGTCGGTTTGCGAGAAAGGCTGGAAGCCGTCTTGAGCTATGTTTTATGCTTTGAGTCCTTAGCCATTTTTCATGCGAACACCCATTCTACCTTACCTCTACCCACCGTACAATCGCTCTACGAGCTGCGGCTTTTGACAGAAGACGGTTTGGGTGTTACACACTACTTGTCCGGCTGCAGGAAGCATTTCATAGTGCAAGGTGGAAAGTCCCCGGGCCGACTTGTCGAACCCGGTGCCAAGCGGCATGACAAAGAGTAACATGCTTGTAGGCATAATTTTTATCATACAGACAAAAGAGGGCAATCCCCGAGCTCGTCTCGAGGGGCCCGAAGTCTTGGTACTTTAATACAAAAGGTAGCATGGTACATACTGCATCAACTGTAAAATCTTCGGAGGAGATTTGCATTCCATGGCCGCTCTGTCTCCTTGCCGGAGTCGTCCCTCTTGCATGCTCGGGGCTTCTGAGCGTCGATCAGGTAGTAGGAATCATTGCCCAGTACTTTGCTGATGATGAAAGGGCCTTCCCAAGGCGCCGACAGCTTGTGTTGGCCGGCTATTCGCTGAATCAGCCGGAGCACAAGGTCGCCTTCTTGGAAAGATCTTGGCCTGACCTTCCTGTTGTGGTATCGGTGCAGGCTCTGCTGGTAGATGCTGGACCGGCTGAGTGCCAACAGCCGGCCCTCTTCCAGCAGATCGACGCCGTCTTGTCATGCTTCTTCTGCTTCCTCCTTGGTGTACATGGTGACTCGTGGGGAGTCAAACTCTATGTCCGTTGGGATGACGGCTTCGGCACCGTAGACGAGGAAGAAGGGCGTGAAGCCGGTTGACTTGTTTGGAGTCGTGCATAGACTCCAGAGGACGGCTGGTAGCTCGTCGAGCCAGCAGCCAGCCAAGCGCTCCAGAGGCTCGATCAACCGAGGCTTGATGCCGGACATGATGAGGTCGTTTGCTCGCTCCACTTGGCCGTTTGACTGCGGATGGGCGACGGACGCTAGGTCCAGTCGGATGCCCTGTGTTGCGCAGAAACGAGCCAAAGCGCCTTTGGAAAAATTTGTGTCGTTGTCGGTGATGATGCTGTGTGGTATGCCGTACCAAATTGTGATATCGGTGATGAAAGTCACGGCAGTCGGGCCGTTCAGTTTCTTAATTGGCTTCGCTTCCACCCACTTGGTGAACTTGTCCACTGCGACAAGTAGGTGAGTTAAACCACCTCGTGCTGTCTTGAATGGTCCCACCATGTCTAGACCCCAAAATGCGAAAGGCCAGGCAATGGGGATGGTCTTGAGCGCAGAAGCCGGCTGGTGCGGCTTGGAGCTGAACTTCTGGCACCCTTTGCATTTTTGGACCCACTCCTTGGCATCTTCCAAGGCAGTCGGCCAGAAGAAACCGTGCCGAAAGGCTTTGGCGACGAGTGCTCTTGAAGCCGCATGGTGGCCGCATTTGCCTTGATGGTTGTCTTTGATAATCGCCTGGCCTTGCTCTGGCTCTACACAGCGCTGGTAGACACCAGTGACGCTACGCCTGACCAGCTCTCTGTTGACTATGGTATAGGCTGCCGCCCGGCGTTGTACTTGCCGAGCTGAGGTCTCATCAGTTGGTAGCTCTTTGTTCACCAGGAATTTGAGGATGGGCTGAGCCCATGAGGGTGCTGCTATTTCTTCGACTATCAGAACTGTGACTTGGACGAGGGTGGACGGGATGGGAGGCGGCGGGTTGGAGTCAACAGCCGCTTGCTGGGTTGATGAAGTCCCCAGGCCGACTGGCGCGGTCCTTGGGCTGAGTTCTGGAATCTTCGAGTCCGCCACCCCAGTCCCCGGGCCGGGCTCGACTGTGGCGGCTTTGGAGTCATCCGCCAAAGTCCCCGTTCCGTCTGCCGGAGCTCTGGAGTCGGATCCGCCGTCTTCGGGAGGAGCCGGCACAAAAAATGGAGTCTGATTCTGGTGAAGGCTTGACAGACAGCTTGAGGAGGCGTTGAAGGGCGACGCCAGATGGTATTGCTTGGCGGGTAGAGCCGATTCGTGCCAAGGCGTCTGCTTGGTCGTTGTCGTTTCTTGGCACATGGAGGAACTCGCACCCTTTGAAATACCCGCTGAGTTGCTGCACGAGGAAATGGTAGCTCGCCATGTTTGCGTCTTTCGCGTCCCAGTCGCCAGATGACTGCTGGACCACTAAGTCCGAGTCGCCATAACACAAGATCCGGCGGATGCCAAGTTCTTTGGCAAGCCGGAGCCCGTGAATGAGCGCCTTGTACTCGGCAACATTGTTGGAGGCGGCAAAATGGATTTGCAGTGCATATTTGAGCTTGTCTCCTTTTGGAGAGGTGAGGATGACGCCGGCTCCCAAGCCGGTGCGCATCTTGGAGCCGTCGAAGTGCATCCGCCAATGGGTGGAGTCAGGCGCTGGAGGCAGGTACTGGGTCTCGGCCCAGTCGACGAGGAAGTCGGCCAGCGCTTGTGATTTGATAGCGGTGCGGGGCTGGTAGTAGATGGTGTAAGGAGCCAGCTCTATGGCCCACTTGGCCACTCGACTAGAGGCATCTCGGCTACCGATGATCTCGGCAAGTGGGGCCGTGCAGACCACTATGATTGGATGCTCTTGAAAGTAAGGCTTCAATTTCCTGGCAGCAAAGTGTACGCCATAGCACATCTTCTGGTAGTGGGGGTAGTTCTGCTTGGAGGTCGACAGTACCTCGCTCAGGTAATATACTGGTCTCTGGACAGGCAGCGCCTTGCCTTCCTCCTTGCGCTCCACTACCATGACTGTGCTGACTACTCGGCTGGTGGCGGCGATGTACAGGAGCATAGGTTCCTTGGGAGTCAGAGCCGCCAGGACGGGTGGAGTAGTCAGCATCTTCTTCAACTGGTGAAAAGCTTCGTCCGCCTTATGGTTCCACTCGAAAAAAGTGGTCTTCTTCATGAGTTGGTATAAGGGGAGGGCTTTCTTGCCCAGTCGACTGATGAATCGGCTGATGGATGCTAAGCAGCCGGTGAACTTCTGCACATCCAGCAGTCGGCTGGGTACCTCCATTCTCTCGATGGCCTTGATTTTTACTGGGTTGCATTCTATGCCGCGTTCAGAGACAAGGAAACCTAGCAGCTGGCCGGCTGGTACTCCGAAGACACACTTCTCGGGGTTGAGCTTGATCTGGAACCGGCGCAGGTTCTCAAAGGTCTCTTTGAGGTCTTCCAGCAGTGTTCCATGCTTTTTCGTCTTCACCACCACGTCATCCACGTAAACGTGGGCGTTCCGGCCGAGCTGCTTGAGGAGACACTTTTGCATGCAACGCTAAAAGGTGGCGCCGGCATTCCTCAAGCCAAACGTCATGGTGAGGTAGCAGAATGCTCCAAATGGCGTGATGAAGGCGGTCTTCAATCTATCAGCCGGGTTCAGCTTGATCTGGTGATATCCTGAGTATGCATCCAAGAAACTCAACAACTCGCATCCGGCTGTGGAGTCTATCACCTGGTCAATTCTTGGTAGAGCAAATGGGTCCTTGGGGCAGGCCTTGTTGAGGCTCGTGTAGTCGATACACATTCACCACTGCTTGTTCTTCTTTAGCACCAGGACCGGATTTGTCAGCCACTCCGGGAAGAAAACTTCCATAATGAAGCCAGCTGCTAGGAGTCGGGCTATCTCTTCTCCGACAACTCTTCTCTTTTCTTCTGATAAGCGGCGCAGGGGTTGCCTGACCGGCTTTGCACTAGATCGGACATGTAACTTGTGCTCGGCGAAATCCGTCGGTACACCTGGCATGTCTTTGGGAGACCATGCGAAGATGTCCCGATTCTCACGGAGGAAATCGACGAGCTCGCCTTCCTATTTGCTGTCGAGGTTTGCACCTACGACGGCGTACCTCTCTGGGTGCTCCGGATCCAAGGGTATCTTCTTTGTCTCTTTGGCCGGCTTGAACGAACCTTCGGCTTCCGACTCCTTCGGGTCGGGCGATATCTCCGGCTGCTTGCCGGCCATCGCCACAACTCGTTCAAGGAGTCACTTCTCGGCTGCGATCACCAGGGACTCGGCCAGCCGACTGCTCTCAGCCACGCAAGCGGACGACTTCCGGTAGTCGCCGGCCACAGTCGGAATTCCCCTGGAACTGGGTATCTTCATTGAGGTAGGCGTAGTGGGGGACCGCCATGAACTTGGCCAAGGTGGGCCGGCCAAGTAGCGCATGGTATGGGCTCTCAAGGTCCACCACCTCAAACCAAACAGACTCTCTTCGGAAGTGATCTTTGTTCCCAAAGAGGACGTCAATCAGGATCTTGCCGATTGGTGAGCAGGAAAGCCCGGGAACAATGCCGTGGAACATAGTCCGGCTGTTCTGAAGCTGTCTTTGCTTGATTCCTAACTTCTCCATGGTGTCCTTGTACAGGATATTGATGTTGTTGCCCCCGTCTATCAGAACTCGCGAGAAACGCGCGGCCCGTTTGTCTGTGGCAAAGGTGGCGTCCAGGACCAAGGCGTAGGAGCCCGGACTCGGCATCACTTCTGGGTGGTTAGCCCTGCTCCAGCTGATGGGCCTCTCAGACCGGTGCATGAACTCTGGCGTCTCTAAGGCTACTACGTTCACCTCTTGTCGCTGCAGCCGCCTGCTGCGTCGATCATCAGCCACACTAGTGAACACCACATTGGCTCCATGCTCTTCAGGATATTCGTCTTGTACTGCGCCGACTGGCCTGACTGCCGGCTGCTGGGGCGGAGGCGGCTGCCCAGCAGGCGGGGGTGGCAGGAGGTCGTCTCCCTTGGCGATCCTGGTGAGCCAGTGGCACTTCCGGGTGGTGTGATTCGACGGCTTCGCGCCGCTGTGGAACTTGCAAGGTCCATCCAAGGTCTGCTCATAGGAGAAGGCCGGCAACCAGTTCAGCTTGCCGCCTTTCTGTCGCTTGGGCGGAGGATGCTCTTCTGGCTGCTGGGCTTCAACGGTCGCGACCTGCCGGCTACCGAAAGCCGGCTGCGGGGCCTTGTGCTTGTTGTCGCCCTGCTGTTGTCGCCGCCCGGCGTCTGCCGCCGGAGTTCTTGGAGCCTGAGGAGCTACTTTGCCAGTCGTGCTGATTTGAATTTCCGCCTTCATGGAGGAGTCGGCCGTGGCGTACTTGTCCGCTATGATCAGCAGCTCGTCGAGGGTTTCTAGCTCGTCGCAGAGGAGCTTGTGCTTGAGGAGGGTGCCTTCTTGGCACCCGGCTGTGAAGTACTCGATGGCCTGCACCTCGTGCACGCCCTCGCAGGAGTTCCGGAGCTCAGCCCAACGCGTGAGGTAGTTGCGAGTCGACTCGTCAGGACCTTGCACGCACAAGGAGAGCTGACGAGGCTTGGGAGGACGCTTGTACGTGCTGGTGAAGTTGCGGACGAACGCTTTAGTGAAGTCGATCCAGCTGTTGATGCTGCGGGGCTTTAGGCTGTTCAGCCATGTCTGGGCCATGCCCTGGAGCATGAGCGGAACGTATTTTACGGCGACACGCTTGTTGCCGTTTGCTATGCTGACAGCCGTGGAATAGTCGACTAGCCAGTCTTCCAGCTTCACGGAGCCGGTATACTTGGGCGTGTCTCTTGGGAGCGTGAACCCTCTGGGAAAGGGCCCGTCCCAAATGCGGGGCCCGAAACAAGGCGGACCCAGCTCGTCTTCTTCCAGCGCCAGGGACCGGTGAAGTCGGTCGATCCGGTGGCGGGCATCATTCTCTCCAACTCCCTCTCGGCGGCCAAGGCGGTCACCGAGAGTCAGATGATCAACAGGCGGCAGGGAGACTCGCCTCTCCTTGCGGGGAGGGGGAGGCGGACAGTCGTCCCGTCATTCCACTGCTCTCGGGCGGCCATGTCGGTGGTGCTCTATGGTAATGCGAGTCCGACTGTGGCTGACAGCCAGCTCCTTGTCTTTTCTTCCTCGGGCGCCGCCAGTCGGCGTCCGAGACGTCGCGCCTTGATCTCGGTGCGGGTCGTCGTTTGGCCGCTGCGGCGCCTCCGTGCGGCAGCCGGCCTCGTTCTGCGCGGCGGCCGCGTCGAGGAGCCGCTGGACTCGCTCCATCATGAGGCGGCGTTCTTCGCCCTCGAAATTGTCCGGCTCTTCCGCCGCTGCCTGGGCGGCTCGGATGTTCTCCGCCGGTGTAGCGTACACGGGGCGGCTAGCCCCAAACAGGCTGGCAATGGCTACGCCGTGCTGCTGGACCGTGCCAAGGCGGCTGGGCCCTGCCGGGGCCGGCGAGCCGCCAACGGCACGATCCATCTCCCGCTAGTAAGCTTCTGACAAGCGTCTCATGCTGGCCAGCTTCTTCGCGCCTTCAACGAGCTGAAGGCGGCGCGCTTCTAACGTTTCCGCGTCAGCATCTTCCGGAATGGGCGCAGTCAGGTCTTGCAGCGCTGCGCCGAGTGAGTCGGGCGCTCCTCCGCCAGGGAACTCATCGTGACTGATGACTAGCACCTCAGTGACGGTGCTTCCATCGCTTTCTGCGTGGGGGAGAGGTTCATCATAGACCACCACGTTGGTGGGGAACACGTCGATCGACGCGGTGTCGGAGTCGACCAGCATCGGGTCGGTGGAGCCTACGGACTCCAAGTCTACGGCAGGCTCACCAGAAACGTGGAGTTGATCGAGGAGGCCCGTGAGGAGGTTTTCAGGGCCGCCCGCACCTGCGTCGGACGCAGGTTCGTCGGAGAGGCGGACCTCGCCGACAAGTTCGGCCAAGGAGCTGGCTGCGCAGGCGATCTCAACACCGCGCAGCGCGTCGATGCAAACTTCGCCTGGCGTGCCTGGCTGGCTGCGCTCGCCAGGGAGGAAAAGGGTTCCTGTCCAGAACAGATCTCTGGACGGCGGTGCACCAGGCCCCACGGTGGGCACCAAATGTCGGGGGTTTGGTGCGACATATGCCAACGGATGGCTTATCATGGTGGGGGCGAGTAGAACGTCGCCGGTGCCTGGAAACAGGATGAGGCGAAGACATGCACGCCGGCGAATCTTACCCAGCTTCGGGGCTCTCCGGGGAGATAATACCCCTACTGCTGCTCTGCGGGGTCTCCGCATGATCACTATGGCCAAGTGTTTACACGGTGGCTCCTTGAGCTGTTTCTGGTGGTAGAAGAGGGCAAGGCTAGCTCTCTCCTTCTATCTGGTATGGTCTAGAACTACTGGGATCCAACCCCTTGCATGGGTGCCCTGGGGGGTTTATATAGGCCTACCCCCCAGGGGTACAATGGTAATTCGACTGGGCGTGGGCCCATTCGTCAGTGCCTCCGACCTCTGACTTCTCCGCCGACTGCTGGGGCCCGCCGACTGGTGGGCCCCGCCGACTGGTCTGGTACGGAGCCGACAGGCCGCGTCCGCCGCGGGCGGGTCTTGCCAGCTACTGATTACTATAGCCGTGCTTCTGATGACGCAGGCTTGGTGATGGGGTCGTGGCAACAGCCCCGCCGCCTGGCGGGCGATCACCGTGGCCACTCCCCATCTCATCTTGATTAATGGCGCGTGGGCCCCGGGGGAGGGCTCGGCCGACTCCCTCGGGCCGACTCTCGACGGGTTCGACTGGCGGTCCTCCCGCCGTCTCCCGAGGTCTCGCTGACTGGTGGGCCCCGCTACCTCCAGGCCGTACATACAAGCCGTCGTGGGCGCAGGACTTGGTACTGTGGTGCTGATGTCAGGGCCGGCCGGGCAACAGTGCCACGCCGCACGGAGATCTTCCCGGGTACGGCGTGCTGTGGCCATGCCTGCCCTTGGTAAGGGGCGGGGAGTGGGCTTCACTGTAGCCACGCCCCAGTCCCATCCCCTCCGATGAGGTCATGGTTTGTTGGAGTCGCCAGCCGACTCCCCAAAGCCGGCTTCTCTGGAAGTCGTCCCTGGAACTCGGCCGTGAGCGGGCAGTCGGCCGCCCTGCCGTCGACTCCTCAGGAGACGGCTCTTCATCCTGGGGTCTTGAGGGGCGCAGCCTGCCCCGATGTCTTGAAAGGTCATGGGACCCGGGTTGGCCTACCCGTGGCCCATTACTCCGACATTCCTGCAGTTGCACAATAATGTGCTATTAGCAAAAAGACCATGCATGAGCAAACCTTGATGGTAAATCGCAGTGTCTCCCATTGTTTCCCTACAACACATATAAGGAAGATCTTGATCAGGTTAACTGAGAGTTGCCATACTATCAGTAGAATATGTATTGAGTACAGCCAAATTCGATTTATTTCTCACATGCATAACAATACAAAATTGTACCCACGGCAAATGAAAATCAAATTGCAAAATTGAACCAGATAGTTAAATGGACAGTAGACCAAATGAACCAAAATAGTTAACTGAGCATGACATTGCAGAATAGAAACATGTACTAGAAGATAAGACAGGTAACAAAACAAAGAATGCTTGAGAATTGTACTACAAAATGTAGCAATTGTTGGACCAAACTATTAACTGAACATTACATTTCAGAGGACCAAACTTTTAACTGAACATCAGATTGCATATTAACATTACAGAGGACAAATCACTAGAAGGCACTGGCGGTGGCCTCGAGAAAACAGCACGAACTGTATTTTAAAGTAGACAACCGTGTAGCGGTGTCCACGGTGGCCTCGAAGAAGATGTGCTCCTCCAAGATCTGGTGGTCGGCACGCATGGAAGCCATAGCGACCTCGTGCGCGCATGCGGCCACGATTTGCTTCTCCGCTGCCAGATGCAACCAAGCTCCATGTTATACTGTGTGCAAAATGGCTATGTGTGGCACTTAATTGGAGGTCAGGGCCAGTGATTTCGGTGGAAGGTGTCGCGCCATCGAACGGGGCATGTGGGACGGGGAAGAAGGAGAGGTGTGGGTGGGGTGTGGATTACCTGACCATATTGACGAGGAGGCGAGGAGGCCGCGCAATAAGAAGAAGGGTCGGCAGCAAGGAGGCGGCGCTGCAAGAAGAAGGGTCGCCAGCGATCGAGGAGGCGACGCTGCAAGAAGAAGGGACGCCAGCGAGGATGTGGCGCTGCAAGAAGAAGGGTCGTCGGCGAGGAGGCTGAGCTGCCAGTAAGCAGTAGTGAAGGTTTGAACTTGGAAAGCAAGGAGGAACAATGGAAATGTGGCTTTTGGTGGGAGGGAGGGGCGGGCACATAGATATTTTCGCGGTGGTACAAAAAATTTGCTCGGTGCCGCAAGAGACTAGCGCACAAGTGTGGTTCAAGAGCGAGCGGTGGACTGTAGACGATGAAGCTTCGGCGTAAGCCAGACAAGACGGTGCACCAAGATATTTTATATCGCATCCCACACGATTTTTGCTAGTAAACTGTTTGTGGTATACCTTATTTTTTCATGATGTTTTGAAAGACAAAATGGTGTTATGGTGGGAAAGGATGGTGTTTGAATTGCTAAATCATTTATGTACAGTGAACATGCAACTACATGAGTGTCATGTTTAAATTTGGAATTATTCCAGGTTCGCTTGGCATTTTTATGCATTAATTGAGTTTCTAGGCATTTAATGTGCATAATTCAAATTTGAACTACAAGCACATGCTCTAATGCACCAAATTTGAACTACAAGCACATGCTCTAGTGCACCAAAGTTCGGAGTCCCGGATGAGATCCCGGACGTCACGAGGAGTTCTGAAATGGTCCGGAGGTAAAGATTTATATATGGGAAGTCATCATACGGTCACCGGAATAATTGAGGGGTTACTGGTATTGTACCGGGACCACCGGAGGGGTTCCGGGGGTCCACCGGGAGGGTCCACCTGCCCCGAAGGGCCCTATGGGCTGTATGTGGAGAGGGACCAGCCCCTTAGTGGGCTGGGCGCCTCCCCCCCTAGGGCCCATGCGCCTAGGGTTTGGGGGAACCCTAAAGGGGGGGCGCCCCTTGCCTTGGGGGGCAAGGCAACCCCCCTTGGCCGCCGCCCCCTCCTCAGATTGGATCTGAGGGGGCCGGCCCCCCTCTCCCTTGCCCCTATATATATGTGGGGGTTGGGAGGGCAGCCGCACCCAAGTTTTGGCGCAGCCCTCCCCCTCTCCCAAGTTCTCCTCTTCTCCTACGCTGCTTGGCGAAGCCCTGCAGGATTACCACGCTCCTCCTTCACCACCATGCCGTCGTGCTGCTGCTGGATGGAGCCTTCCCCAACCTCTCCTTCTCCCCTTGCTGGATCAAGGCGTAGGAGACGTCACCGGGCTGTACGTGTGTTGAACGCGGAGGTGCCGTCCGTTCGGCACTAGGATCATCGGTGATTTGGATCACGACGAGTACGAATCCATCAACCCCGTTCACTTGAACGCTTCCGCTTAACGATCTACAAGGGTATGTAGATGCACTCCCCTTCCCCTCGTTGCTAGATTACTCCATAGATTGATCTTGGTGATGCGTAGAAAATTTTAAATTTCTGCTACGATCTCCAACACATGGCACTTGAAAACTTGTTGCTCCAATGCCTCGAGCCTTGTCTCCATGCTTCCGGTCCTCCTTGGTCCCTCAACATCGCGGATATGCAGCAACCCCTCACACATATCAATAGTTTGAGGGTGTTGCAGCACCTCCGCGAGGTAGGGGTTGATGACCTTCTCGAAGAACTTGTCCTTGGGGGCACTTGAAGACACCGTGGCGATCTAGATTTGTCAGAAAAACAGCTCGAAACAAAGACAGAGGATATTTGCGTGATACGGTGGTCAAAACCTTCAGGAGATTATATAATGAATTTTTACCGACCAAAAGAAGAATCGTGCAAGAAAACGGAGTCCGGAGAGCACACGAGGTGCCCACGAGGCAGGGGGCACGCCCTCCACCCTCGTGAAAGCCCCGTGTCCTTTCCGGTCTGCTTCTTATTTTCCTATTTTCTTAAATATTCCAAAACGGAGAAAAATTGCCATTAGAACTGTTTTGGAGTCGATTTACTTATCGTACCACGTACCTATTCCTTTTTGGATTCTAAAACGTTCTGGAAAGTGTCCCTTATGTATTCCTCCGGGGTTACGGTTTCAATAACATTGGTTTCAACATTTATGGGATTACCTGACATATAATGTTTGATTCTTTGACCGTTCACCACCCTCGGATTTGTGCCTTCGAAGTTGTTGATTTTTATGGCACCAGAACGATAGACCTCCTCGATGATGTAAGGGCCTTCCCATTTAGAGAGGAGTTTGCCTGCAAAAAATCCTAAACGAGAGTTGTATAACAATACATAATCACCTACATTAAACTCACATTTTTGTATCCTTTTGTCATGTCATCTTTTAACTTTTTCTTTAAACAGTTTAGCATTCTCGTAGGCCTGAGTTCTCCATCCATCAAGTGAGCTGATGTCAAAAAGCATCTTCTCACCAGCCAGTTTGAAGTCATAGTTGAGATCTTTAATATCCCAATGTGCCTTATGTTCTAATTCAAGAGGTAAGTGATATGCATTATCATAAACCATTTTATACGGAGACATACCCATAGGATTTTTATATGCAGTTCTATAAGCCCATAATGCATCATCAAGTTTCTTGGACCAATTCTTTCTAGATCTATTGACAGTCTTTTGCAAAATTAATTTAAGCTCTCTGTTGCTAAGTTCTACTTGACCACTAGACTCTGGATGATATGGAGATTCAATTCTATGATTAACATCATACTTAGCAAGAATTTTACAGAAAGCACCATGAATAAAATGTGAACCACCATCAGTCATTAAATATCTAGGGACTCCAAACCTCGGAAAAAATAATTTCTTTAAGCATCTTAATAGAGGTGTTATGATCAGCACTACTAGTTGGAATAGCCTCTACCCACTTAGTAATGTAATCAACAGCAACTAAAATATGTGTATACCCATTAGAGGAAGGAAAAGGTCCCATATAATCAAAGCCCCGGACATCAAATGGTTCAATAACAAGTGAATAATTCATAGGCATTTCTTGACCTCTACTAATATTACCAATTCTCTGACATTCATCACAAGACAAAACAAACTTACGGGCATCCTTGAAGAGAGTAGGCCAATAAAAACCGGATTACAATACCTTGTGTGCAATTATGTCTCCAGCGTGGTGTCCTCCATAAGCTTCGGAGTGGCACTTGCGTAGGATCTATTCCTGTTCATGCTCAGGTACACAACGTCTAATAACACCATCTACTCCTTCTTTATAAAGATGTGGGTCATCCCAAAAGTAATGTCTTAAATCATAGAAGAACTTTTTCTTTTGCTGGTATGTGAAACTAGGTGGTATAAATTTAGCAACAATGTAATTAGCATAATCAGCATACCATGGAGCAGTACGAGAAGCATTTATGACAGCTAGTTGTTCATCAGGAAAACTATCATCAATAGGTAGTGGGTCATCAAGAACATTCTCTAACCTAGACAAGTTGTCTGCAATGGGGTTCTCAGCTCCCTTTCTATCAATAATATGCAAATCAAATTCTTGTAGCAAAGAGAACCCATCTAATAAGTCTAGATTTAGCATCTTTCTTTTCCATAAGATATTTAATAGCAGCATGATCGGTGTGAATAGTTACTTTAGAATCAACAATATAAGGTCTGAACTTATCACAAGCAAATACAACAGCTAAAAATTCTTTTTCAGTAGTAGCATAATTTCTTTGGGCACTATCTAGAGTTTTACTAGCATATTGGATAACATTTAATTTCTTATCAACTCTTTGTCCTAGAACAGCCCCTACAGCATAATCACTAGCATCACACATAATTTCAAATGGTAAATTCCAATCAGGAGGTTGAACAATAGGTGCAGAAACCAAAGCTTTCTTAAGTATTTCAAATGCTTCTACACAGTCATCATCAAAGACAAAAGGGACGTCTTTTTGTAAGAGATTAGTCAGAGGCCGAGAGATTTTAGAGAAGTCCTTAATGAACCTCCTATAAAAACCGGCATGACCAAGGAAACTTCTTATACCTTTAATGTCCTTAGGACACAGCATCTTTTCAATAGCATCAACTTTAGCTTTATCAACTTCAATACCTCTTTCAGAAATTTTATGCCCCAAGACAATACCTTCATTAACCATAAAGTGGCACTTCTCCCAATTCAAGACAAGATTAGTTTCTTCACATCTCTGCAAAACTCGATCAAGGTTTCTTAAGCAATCATCAAAAGAAATCCCATAAACAAAGAAATCATCCATGAATACCTCAACAATCTTTTCACAAAAGTCATAGAATATAGCAGTCATACATCTTTAAAAGGTAGCAGGTGCATTACATAAACCAAAAGGCATACGTCTATAAGCAAAGGTACCGAAAGGGCAAGTAAAAGTTGTCTTTTCTTGATCCTCTTTTGACACAGGTATTTGAGAAAAACCAGAATAACCATCTAGAAAGCAAAAATGTGTATGTTTGGATAATCTTTCTAGCATTTGATCAATAAAAGGTAAAGGTAATGATCCTTTTTAGTAGCTTTATTTAATTCGCGGAAATCAATTACCATTCTATAACCTGTAACAATTCTTTGTGGGATCAATTCATCTTTATCATTAGGAACAACAGTAATACCTCCCTTCTTAGGGACACAATGGACAGGACTTACCCACTGACTATCAGCAACGGGATAAATTATACCTGCCTCCAGAAGCTTTAGTATTTCTTTTCTTACCACTTCTTTCATCTTAGGATTTAACCGTCGTTGGTGATCTACAACTGGTTTAGCATCCTTCTCCAATAATATTTTGTGCTGGCAGAGAGTGGGACTGATGCCCTTAAGATCATCGAGAGTATATCCAATAGCAGCACGGTGTTTCTTCAGAGTTTTCAATAATTTCTTTTCTTCATGCTCTGAAAGGTTAGCACTAATAATAACAGGATATATCTCTTTCTCATCAAGATAAGCATATTTAAGTGTATCTGGTAAAGGTTTAAGCTCAAACACAGGATCACCCTTAGGTGGAGGGGGATCCCCTAGGATTTCAACAGGCGAGTTGTGTTTCAAAATAGGTCCCTGTTTAAAGAATACTTGATCTATTTCCCTTATTTCATTCATAAACATATCATTTTCATGGTCTAGCAAATATTGTTCTAAAGGATCAGTAGGACCAATAATTTCATCTTTAATAGGCAATTCTTTATCATGGGGTTGTCTACGAAATTTAGCAAAATTAAACTCATGAGACATATCCCCTAAACCAACAGAAACAATATCCCTATTGCAGACTATCTTAGCATTAACAGTATTCAAGAAGGGTCTACCAAATATAATGGGACAAAAGTCATCTTGTGGGGAACCGAGAACAAGAAAATCAGCAGGTTATTTAACTTTCCCACACAAGACTTCAACATCTCTAACAATCCCAACTGGTGAAATAGTATCTCTATTGGCAAGCTTAATTGTAACATCTATCTCTTCTATCTCAGCAGGTGCAATATCATGCATAATTTCTTTGTATAAGGAATGAGGTATTGCACTTGCACTAGCACCCATATCACATAAGCCATGATAGCAATGATCTCCTATTTTAACAGAAATAACAGGCATGCCTACAACAGGTCTATGTTTATTTTTAGTATCAGGTCTAGCAATTCTAGCAGATTCATTGCAGAAGTAAATAACATGCCCATCAATATTATTGGCCAAGAGATCTTTAACCATAGCAACACTAGGTTCAACTTTAATTTGCTCAGGAGGTTTGGGTGTCCTAATATTACTTTTGTTGACCACAGTTGAAGCTTTAGCATGATCCTTTATTCTAACAGGGAAAGGTGGTTTCTCAATATAAGCAGTTGGAACAACAGGATCATTATAAGTAATAATCTTTTCTTCAACTTTAATAGGTGCAACTACTTTTACTTCAAATGGGGGATTATATTTAAACCACTTCTCCTTAGGGAGATCAACATGAGTAGCAAAGGATTCACAGAAAGAAGCTACTATCTCAGAGTCAAGTCCATATTTAGTGCTAAATTCACGGAAAGCATCGGTATCCATAAAAGATTTAACACAATCAAACTTAGGTGTTATACCTGACTCCTTACCTTCGTCGAGGTCCCAATCTTCAGAGTTGCATTTAATTATTTCCAATAAATCCCATTTGAATTCAATAGTCTTCATCATAAAAGATCCAGTACAAGAAGTATCGAGCATGGAGCGATTACTGAGAGAAAGCCGAGCATAAATTTTTTGAATAATCATTTCTTTTGAGAGCTCGTGATTGGGGCATGAATATAACATTGACTTAAGCCTCCCACAAGTTTGAGCGATTCTTTCTCCTTCGCAAGGCCAAAAATTATGTATATAATTGCGATCACGATGAACAAGATGCATAGGATAAAACTTCTGATGAAATTCCAATTTCAATCGTTGGTAGTTCCATGATCCAATATCATCACATAGCCTCAACCATGTCAATGCATCTCCCTTCAAAGATAAAGGGAAGACCTTCTTCTTGATAACATCCTTGGGCATACCTGCAAGCTTAAATAATCCACAAACTTCATCCACATAGATTAAGTGCAAATCGGGATGTAATGTTCCATCACCTGTGAAAGGATTAGCTAGCAGTTTCTCTATCATACCCGAAGGAATTTCAAAGTAAACATTTTCAGTAGGTTCGGTAGGTTGAGGAGCAACTCTTTGATCTACTGGTCGGGGTGAAGATACCCCGAACAATCCCCTCAAAGGATTATGTTCCATAGTAACAAGTGATAGTAAATTTCAGCACACTATATAAATTTTTCCTTACCAAATTCCACCTACCAAAGGCGCTTCACTCCCCGGCAACGGTGCCAGAAAAGAGTCTTGATGACCCACAAGTGTAGGGGATCCATCATAGCCTTTTTGATAAGTAAGAGTGTCGAACCCAATGAGGAGCAGAAGGAAATGATAAGCGGTTTTCAGTAAGGTATTCTCTGCAAGAACTGAAATTATCGGTAACAGATAGTTTTGTGATAAGGTAATTTGTAATGGGTAACAAGTAATAAAAGTACATAAGGTGCAGAAAGATGGCCCAATCCTTTTTTTAGCAAAGGACAAGCCTGGACAAACTCTTATATAAAGGAGAGCGCTCCTGGGGACACATGGGAATTATCGTCAAGTTAGTTTTCATCACATTCATATGATTCGCGTTTGGTACTATAACAATTTGATATGTGGGTGGACCGGTGCTTGGGTACTTCCCTTACTTGGACAAGCATCCCACTTATGATTAACCCCCATTGCAAGCATCCGCAACTACAACAGAAGTATTAAGGTAAACCTAACCATAGCAAGAAACATATGGATCCAAATCAGCCCCTTACGAAGCAACGCATAAACTAGGGTTTAAACTTCTGTCACTCTAGCAACCCATCATATACTTATTACTTCCCAATGCCTCCCTCTAGGCCCAAATAATGGTGAAGTGTCATGTAGTCGACGTTCACATGACACCACTAGAGGGATGACAACATACATCTCATCAAAATATCAAACGAATACCAAATTCACAGGACTACTTATAGCAAGACTTCTCCCATATCCTCAGGAACAAACTTAACTACTCACAAAGCATATTCATGTTCATAATCAGAGGGGTATTAATATGCATAATGGATCTGAACATATGATCTTCCACCAAGTAAACCAACTAGCATCAACTACAAGGAGTAATCAACACTACTAGCAACCCACCGGTACCAATCTGAGGTTTGGATACAAAGATTGGATACAAGAGATGAACTAGGGTTTGAGATGAGATGGTGCTGGTGAAGATGTTGATGGATATTGACCCCCTCTCGATGAGAGGATCATTGGTGATGGCGATGGTGATGATTTCCCCCTCCCGGAGGGAAGTTTCCCCGGCAGAACAGCTCCGCAGGAGCCCTAGATTGGTTCCGCCAAGGTTCCGCCTTGTGGCGGCGGAGTTTCGTCCCGTGAGCTTGCTTATGATTTTTTCCTCGACGAAAGACTCCATATAGCCAAAGATAGGCATCAGAGGGCCACCAGGGGGCCCACGAGGCAGGTGGTGCACCCAGGGGGTAGGGCGCGCCCCCCACCCTCGTGGACGGTGGGTGGCCCCCCTCTGGTACTTCTTTCGCCCAATATTTTTTATATATTCTGAAACGTGCTCCCGTGAAGTTTCAGGACTTTTGGAGATGTGCAGAATAGGTCTCTAATATTTGCTCCTTTTCCAGCCCAGAATTCCAGCTGCCGGCATTCCCCCTCTTCATGTAAACCTTGTAAAATAAGAGAGAATAGGCATAAGTATTGTGACATAATGTGTAATAACAGCCCATAATGCAATAAATATCGATATAAAAGTATGATGCAAAATGGACGTATCAGGGCTCAGGCCCACGATCGAGTCCACGAACAGCCCACGGTCCAACGTCTCGGACAGTGGCACTTCCGTAAGCGACTCGTTAATTAATTTGAAATTAATTAATCATTCCTGATCGGAAAAAATAAGCTTCGGCTCGGCTCATTCCCGCAACCTGCGGCGTGACGAGGCATGGCGAGGCGGGTGGTGGAGGAGAAGGAGCGTGTGTGTACATCTCCTATTTCCAAGCTCACAATAGCAAGTGGCAGACCAGCCCTTATAAAGAGGTCTCACTTTTCTTACTATAACAGTATGGTACTAACTTCCCACCACTTGTCGTGCACTTTTATGGACCTTAGATATTAACTAGGGATTATTGTCTTATATGGACCTAGGCCCATCCATAATCCATCAACATGGACTACCAGGTCGATTTGTCTAGCATCTCTCGAGCATCTAAGATGGAGGTGGAGGACGATGCCCAAACACCCTTGCACAGACTCCACGTAGGCCTACCCAACCTAAGCCTTCAAGATGATTATGTTGTTTACTACCTTGCCAAGATCGACTACCGAGACAGCGAGCGCGGGCCACGGGGCATGGGTGTTGGCTTTGAATTCAGGAACAATGCCATACGGGAAGTGACGAAGTATAATGCCATGCACACAGGCGGTTTGATCCTCGGCTACGGTGCAAGTAGGACCTCCAAATATCTCAAAGATGCTCAAGCTACTTGATCATTCTTTGTCGGTGCCTAACTCTGCTATTGCTTTCAAAGATCTTCCGCCCCTGTCACGCATTCTTTCCTCCTCCACAAAAAAAATCACATGCTCTCCTTCTCCTGTCGGTGTCGTCGCCGGTCTGCCCTGTCTTCGACGGCCTACGGGCCATGGAGATGCAAAGGACCTGGGCCCCTCCAGCGCCAGGCAGGAAGAACCCCTCTCTCGTTCTTCCTAGGTTTAACGTTGGTTGGGGTTGTGCGGCGACGGCAATGTCCCTTGATAGAAATAATATCTCCCATGTTCAATCCCTATCCCGGTGGTGCGTCTAGCGACGTCGGAGTGTGTGTGAAGGCGTGTCTCCGTAGGATCTCGTGAAATACGGTCTGTGTTGGTCATTGGTGGATCTGTTTAGATCTGGTCTTCGTTTGGGTGTATAGGTTTGATCCTTTCAATCTACGACTCTATTTAATGGCCATGCCCGTGCCCTGTCTCCAGCGCCACCACAACAGACACCAAAGAAAAAAATGACGGATCGGCTCCTCACCCGATCTCGACACGGTTCCATCACTGATATGCAACTTTATGGACCTCCAAAATGGCTCGCCAAAGACAAAGCCATTGTCGTTGAACGAATCAGACCAGGGCAACACACTAGACATGTTGGGTTCTACGGTAGGGTGCGCGATTGCAAATTGAAAATTCCTACCCATAGAACATCCAAGAACATGCTATGAGAGATGAATCATGGATCCTTACCACTAGACGAGCAGTATCGTGCAGCGAAAGTAGAGCTGGTGCAGCGCGTCCACGTGGATCATCTCCTTGTCTGATCTCCCTCGAACAGCCGGTCATTGGATTCCACATATTGGTTCGCCGGAGTGGCGCAAGTGCACCGCCCCTAACGGTATCCGCGCATGCAGGAGGAACACCGTGCATCGGACTGCTAGGTCCGATCACACAGTCGTCGGCGAGTGGAGGTGGCTACTTGCAACACATGCAAAGCCCTAGTGGTGGCGCCGAAGTGATCAACCCAATGAGTGTGTAGCACCTCCCTATATATATAGGCATCCGTCATGGGCTCAATACTTGGGCCTCACACGGATCCTAAAGCCCAAATTATGTTCGGCCTAAATCCGAGTCCAAGTAGGATCACATCTGACTTGTGGAGTTTGATCCAGCCTCACAGGTTCCTTCCCTTAAGCGTGCGACCCCTTAGGTTCAAGTCGGCTTGGTCGCAGGTCGGATCACCTCCGACCTGCTCGGCCGATAGCGGCCTCTAGCAAGGCGTGCCGACCACCAAGTAGACAATGAAGCCGGTTGGCGAACCTGTACAACATGTCACAGTTATGTTCCCTTTGCCACACGATATATGTTGTTAGGCTTAAGGCAGTATGTCATTCTTGTGCTAGCCCAACATCTTTCTCGTTCTAGTGATGCCGATCACAAACCGGATTATCTCATAATCCTTGTCGCCTGACCATGTTTATCTTGGTTGGATCACACGAGGGGCCTAGAGTATATCTCTTCTGATCGGAGGGGCAAATCTCATCTTGCTCGACCATGTCTCGCAGCATGGGTTTGGAAAAGCCTGAAACCTACCTTTGTAACTACCCAGTTACGGAGTAACGTTTGGTTGGCCCAAAGCAGGGTTGTCACCATCACGAGTACATGCGCCAGCTTAGGTCTTAGGACATAGAACGTATGTTGTACTAGAGACTCACAGATGATATATCGTTGCGTCTCATAGTTGGGTCTGCCTGACTCAGATCCGACTATGTCGTATCCTACCAGATCCTTCGGAGTCCATATTATCCGGTTAGCATCAAATGCTCCATGACTAGTGAGACCAAGCCATCGACCATGTCATATGCTAGTCTAGTCGACTGCATGTCCACACAGCCCTTTCGAGTAGGGACCTTTTAGGACAGTCATCATATAATGCATAGTCTCACAAACAAGTCACGTACTTGTTGATACACATCATTGATAATGTTTAAGGACTATCTTTATTCATAAACACATAGAAAATATCATCATACATGATTGCCTCTAGGGCATATCTCCAATAAGACATGCCATCAAACTCCAGATCTGTCACCCCCGTATGACTAAGACGTCGGAAGAGGAAATCATACATGCCTACCACGAACCACAATCCAGACACATGATACAACATATTCCAGATGCCGACGATGCATACCACAATTTGCATCTGCTCCTCAACTACCTCCCAAGCTCCACACTGGCGCTGGAGCAAATGTTGGTGCAACGGCGGAGCCCGAGGACACAAGTCCACCACGAGGATGCCACCGCCGCCAAATCATCATTGCTTGAACAGACTGGTTTCCAAATTCAACCCCGACCATATCACGGATCGCCTCGTCGGGAAAGGATCTAAAGATTCTTTATTCAGCGCCGCCATCGCCATGGCCGAGGCCATGTCATTGAACAACCCAAAAACCTAAGCTACTAAAGCCGAAAATGATCCACAAGCGTGGATCCGATGGCCCCCCTCGGCACCGATGACCGAGGTTGCCGGGGGACGGAGGCAGCAGACAAGATTGCCTTTCTTTCTTCTCCTAGAAGAAAGAAAACGATCGAGGAAAAAATTGCTTTGTGTCTTTGCAAACCTAGTCGTTGAAAACCATGGCATGATGATAAATGCGAGTGCCCCCCCCCCCCCCCCCCCCCCCCCCCCCCCCCCCCCCCCCCCCCCCCCCGCCCACACACGCTTATTTTTAATGCGGTGTCTACATGGTAAGTTAAGTCAATAAAATTCCAAGTGAGGTCAAAGGAGAAAGCTCATGAAGAAAGAAGCCCATCATAGTGGATGGATGAAAGTGTTGAAAGTTAGATGGTTTTTAGGCACATATAACAAATAATCTCTAGATAAATCGCATATGCCCATTTGTAGTTTCATGATTCTCTGGGAAAAAAATGTGGTTTCACTTCCATGACATGATGTGAAGTGACTAAATCTCTCCCTAATAATAATAAAGCACGGATTAACTTTGTCGGGTTTATCGTCCCAATACGCTTTCTTCTCATATCATAATACGCTTTTACGATTTGTATAGACAAAATCATAATATAAACGAGGTGATACTAATAGCATGTTCGTCCGTCCGTTTCATGGTTCGTTTTTGGTTTGGTTTCATGGTTCGGTCCGTGATAAAAATTTACGTACGTCTCTCACACGTACGCATCGCAAGCTTCTCGCCCGATTCACACACACACGTCATACCCGTTTTGCTAGCGTGGCTATTTTTTATTTTGTAGGCCCAGATCGTCTCAATCTCATATCAGTCCATGGACCAAGACTGCTGGGCCTTAAAATGATATCCGCTCATCCTCTCGCTCACATCTATCTCTCCTTAAAATCTATAAAGAAAATTTTGTCTCCCCGTGCGATCTTCTCCACGAGCACGGTGCCCTACCGGGGCCGACTCGATCTCCTCTCCCGTCGACCCCGACACAAACTCCTATTCCGATTTGAGCACACGCCCATGGGATGACCGGCAGGGGCTCCTTTTCCCGTTTCATAGGCCGACGGGGGCATGTATAAATCAAACCCCTGCTCGTTTGCTTCTTGTGCTTAACGCTGCTTCAATCTCGTCGTTGCGGCAGTGCTCAACATTGATGTGTCGCTGTTCTTCCAACCTTACTAGAATCTTGCCGTTCTGACCTTGCAAGATCTTCGTAGTGAGGGCTACACCAAGTAGATACGTATACGCAGTTGTACGCAAGATTTGGATCTCTGTTCTCTCCGCCGCCGCCGCCTCCTACGACCGGAGCAGCGATGCCATCCGCAATCCCGCATCTGTCCTCCAACGGCTGGAGCCGCACCACTGCCTTCCATCCCCACGCTCCACACTGCTGCTCTCGGCTCCATTGTCGCTCGTGCCTGCCTTTCACTCGTACAACGCCGCAGCATTGATGGCTTCAGAGACCACGGCACCCCGGCTGAGACGCGGGCATGCTTGGCGCTGGTTGGAAGGGGACCGGCAAGGACGTCCTGGTCCTCCCGGCTGAGCTGTTTCACGGCACCCGCAGTGCGACCGGTGCTTACTTGGCCGTCGGCTGGAAGGGGACGCACATACGTCCTAATCCTCTAGGCCAATCTCCTTCATGGCGCATGTGCTGCGACCCAGGCCTGCTTGGCGCTGTATGGGGGGACTCTGATGGGTGAGGAACTAAGGACAAAGGGAGCTCGGTAGGCAAGGAATGATGGATCTGTGAGAAGAAGGGAGCTCCATTATAAAGAAAACAAAACTGAGAGATAAAAGGATTATGGGTTATTCTGATGGTTGTTGGTAGTAGCAGGGATGGTGAAAATAAATCTGCGCCATGTCCTTTTGAGGGCTGCATGAAGGAGCTGAAAGCCCCGTTCAAAAATGAAAGGAACTGAAAACTCCAGCCCGGCCCATCTGTGTGCGAGAGAGCAAAACCAAGTTTAGCAAACGATGAGCAGGTGAGTGTAAGATGTTGCAACACAAGATTGAAATCTGGTATTCAATCAGTCTTGTATCACGATTGCTTCAGTGGACAGTTTAAATTACAGTCTACTTTTATTCGGATTTTTTTACTGAAGTTGCCCACTATTTGTTACGTGAGGATCAACAAAGTTAGATCTTTGTGGGAATAGTGAATTTCCTTTTTGTTTGCATGAGTTACACTTACACTTAATTAGTATGGTCAGATTAGGTAAAGTACACATGGTGATTTTATATGCTCTGACAAAGAACTTTTAAGTGGGTCAAATTATCTGTTAAGTTAATCTATTTTAGAGATGAACATAATAGCACATGTATCTCTAATTTAAACATGTTATGTCCGTTTATTTCCATCTACTGTGAAAGAGACAAAGATACAAGAAGAGGATCTGTCGACATATGGACTTCCAAATCTTCGGTTCAAACATCAAGAGCGGACAGGATTCATTATCTCGTCAGCTCAGGAACATTATACTCACCCGCTCTAAGGTCGCCAAGAATGCAGGGAAAAAGATGACGAAGGTACTGGTCATGACCCCCGTCTTGTGCGGCCACCATGGTGACAGTACACGACCGGGATTCACAACGGGGCTAAGGTGGATCCATGGCAGGATCTTAAGCAATTGTGCATCTCATGTCATGTCGATGTACACGTTGCAGAGTGGAAAGAGTGTCAACAGCGACACAGTGAAGAGCTAAAAACATACATAAGGGCATCTCCAGCCGGCCCCCCAAGACGCCCTCCCAGGCCACTTTTTAGACGCCGGCGGGCAAAAAAACACCCCACTCGGGGCCCCCAGAAAGCTGTTTTTCGCCGGATTTGACGAAAGTTAGCGCCGGCACACCCACCCCAATCCCAGACCCCTGGGGGCAGCTGGGGATGCCGGCATGTCTTTTTTGCATGCACAGGCCCACTTGCCAGCCCCTCTTTCTTCCCTCTCTCTCCTCTCTCCTCTCCTTTCTCTTTTTTCTTTCTCTTCTCTCCTCTTCTTTTCCATCCGCCACCTACCACACACACAGCCAGAGCGGAGCACGCATGGCCGCGGAGGGGCTCGTGCCCGGCGCGGAGCGGACAGCGCATGGCCGGGGCGGGGCTCGCGCTCGCCGGCCATCTTCGACGTCGCCGGCGAGCAGTCCCCTTGCATCACCACCAGCAGCTTCCCCACCGCTTCCGGCGCGGCTGCCAGCGCCTCCCTCATCTTCCGCTCCCCGCCTCCCGCGTAGCAGGACAGCCACAGCAACGCCACCACGGCCTCGCGCCCCATTTGCCCATCACGGCCGCCGGCGCGGCTGCAGTGGGCCGCCTCTACTACAACATCAGCGCGGACTCCGCCGCGGCTGTGGGCGCGGCCGCCACGGCGAGCGCGAGCGCGGGCACTGCGTCGGCTCGGACCATCGACGCTCGGGCGGGCCACGCGCGTACCTGCACAGCCGCGGCCATGCACAGGATGGCTGCCGGTGATGCGGCCTCCTTGAGGATCCTCACCAGATCGGTTTCTTGGCATCTTCGCTGACTCCGCCCGCAGACAAGACGGCAGCCATGGCCTCCACGGCCATCTTGACCCGTCCATGCTTCTCCGTGTCGTCCCGGGTCAGGTAGGGCACCATCTCCGGCGCCATGGTGGCCAGGATCCTCACCGTGTCGACGTGCGCGTCGGTGCCCCTGCCCGCGCACTCCGGCGCCATGGTGGCCAGGATCTTAAGCAATTGTGCATCTCATGTCATGTCGATGTACACGATGCAGAGTGGGAAGGGTGTCAACAGCGACACGGTGAGGAGCTAAAAACATAGAATAGTCCTTTCATGTTTTCTTCCTCGTTCGTTTTCATAGCGGTTATGTTCTAATAGTATAACCCCGTTGCTACACATGGGCAATTTTCCTAGTACATGTCAAAGGATGCAACTTATATACAACAAAACCAGACAACTTACAAATATCAAAGAATATTGCATAAAAGTTGGCCGCTTTTTCTAAGAGCATTTATAACACGAACCAAGTAGGCGTCGCTTACAGATATTTGAGCAATTTTTCATGTTGATTTTTACAAAACTTCCCCCTTGGATGCTAAACTATAGCTCTAACTGAGTCAAATACCCCTAAAAAAATCGAAATACAACATCCATGACAAACACAATCGATCAGAATTCAGACTTCACATAATCTCAGTCCAGCAATTTAAAGCCAGACGCTTGTCAATGAGCGCCCCAGTAGGGTATGACGCCCGCGTTGACGCCGACCATAAAGCCAACCCACAAAAAGAGAGCCACGTAAAACAGGCCGGTCGCCAGCGGCGAGCAGAGCCACGGGCACGCCGGCTCGAAGCCGTCGCCCTCGTCGCGCACGCCGTCCTCCGCCTTCGGGTACGCCTTCCTAGCCGCCTCGTACTGCCGCTCGTCGTCGAAGTACGCCGCCGAGCCGCTGTGGTACCAGTAGCCGCCCACCGGTCCCTGGAACGCGCCCAGTGGCGACAGCCTGGGGCACGCCCGCGGCCCGCCGGCGCCGGACCTGGTGACGAGCACGGTGGGGCAGGGCTCCCTACAGATGCAGCACCGGCGGCTGGCTTGCTGGGACTTGGAGCCGGCGCGCATGCGGACCGCGCAGTCCGAGCAGACCTCGCGGTGGCCGCACGGCCCGATCGCCACCCACTCGAGCGGCTCCATGCACACCCCGCACTCTGATGGCTCGGCGGGCGCCGCGTCGACGTGGCAGGGATAGGCCGGAGACGCGAGCTGGTCGCCGACGTGCTTGGCTCCGCCGACGTCGATGTCGATGACGTGGCTTGGATTGCTTGGAGAGGCGAGCTGATGGCCGGCGAGAGGCCCCGTGTGCTTGGCGCCTCCGCCGACGTCCATGTCGATGGCGTGGCCGCCGTTGCCGCCGTCGACCTGAGCCATGGTCGAGTTTACTACACGATCGATGGAGAGTGGTTACGTCGATGTACCTCACTACCTCTATGCCCTAGACTAGCAGAGCCTGGATTCCCATGGCGCCGCTTGCTAATTGCACCCAATGTCACGTACGTACACGCCATATATAGGCTCGTGATCCGACATCCGGCTGAACTGGCTTCCGGTTCGAATTGACGTGGGGAAGAAGCGTTGATGATCGGAGTAGGAAGAGGGTTAGACCATCGATCCGACTCGACCGTGTCACCAAAGCTGACCGCAGTGCGCACGGGACGAAGGGGATCGATGACAATTTAGTGGATTTATTATTACGTTTATTAAAAAAAGCACAGCAATTCAGTGGATTTACGAGTCTTCCTTTGCAAAAAAATAGGAACTTCATCTAGAAAAAGACATTCAGAGAAACAGTGGGCATTATATCGAGGGGGGTAGAGAGAGCCATACACAGCATCAACAAACATTCAGAAGGGTTTTTAATGGTATCGTACATCATCTCTGCTGCTAAGCATATAAGAATGACTTTGACAAAATTTCTACTTTTTCTATCAAGAGGCGCAACGAGTTGCACGGCTGACAAAAATCTTCCGGTATACAAATTCACTTCCCAGTCTCTCTCATCAACCGCGAGAAAATAGTAGTAGAAACTACAAACTAACACTTACGGAACACATGATTAATCTCTAACCAGCGTCAGGATCTCTTAAAACCGCCTTTGCTCCCTCGGCTTCGACTCTGCGACGGTAACCCGGATCTGCCTGCCGTCGAGGTCCTACAGAACAAAACCATGTGCTCAATTAGCATAGCTATTCAGAAAACATTGTGAAGGAACTGTACAATTCACATCAAATTATTCAAACTTGACACTATGAACACAGTAATATACAAGAACTTACCACGCCGTCGAGGTTTGAGATCGCATTGTTGACCTCGTCGGCAGAGCCATAGGTGACGAAACCGAAACCCCTCGACCTGCCACTGTCGCGGTCATAGATGACCTTAGCATCAAGCACCTTTCCTTGTTCGCTGAACAGGTTCTCGAGCGTTGAGTTGTCAACACCCCAGGATAGGTTTCCGACGTAGAGCTTGTTAGCTGAATCAAAGCTGCCGCCGCCGCCACCGCCGCCGCCCATGGTCCTCGGTGTTCTGGGTGCGAATTCATCTCTGGGTGGTGGTGGTCCGGAGTTAACCCTGAGAGGTCTTCCTTGGAACGTCTAATTTGAGAGATAAAAATCAATTAGTCAACAGTCTAATACTCCAACAACTGGACTACATATACAGAAAAACAAATAGTCCCAAACAATCAGCAAAGTTCGCACTACAATGCTTAATTATGCTGGAAATCAGATTTCATGTTTGTATCAGTAAGCTGAACATATCTGAGCATCATTGCTACATAACACTACATGAAAAACAAACACCCAACAATGTATACACACATAGTCATTTAAATCCATGTAATGTACCAAGATAAGGTGGTTTAAAACAGATGAAGTCTGCTTACATAGCCATTGAATTGCTCAACGGCGGCAGCAACTTCCTCAGCTGAACCCATTGTGACGAATCCAAATCCACGGCTCCGTCCGGTCATTCTATCATATACAACCTGCAAGAAATGAGATAATATATCATTCTGAAAAAATAAACTATCCAAGGCTTAGGGTGCAGCTCTGCTACAATTGAGCATTGATTTGCAGAAGTAATTTACTGAAGCAATTCAAGCTTAGTTCAAGCCAAGACCATTTTAGAACATCTTATCTTATCCTGAAGAAAAACAACATATACTAGTATAACAACTCCACGACCATGCGCAGCTCTGCTGCAATGGGGCATTCATTTGCTGTAGTGATTTACTGAACCAATTCCAACTTAGTTCAAGCTGAGACTATTTTACAACATCTTATCTTATCCAGAAGAAAAATAACATATACCAGTATAACAACTCCACGTCCATGCGCAGCTCTGGTACAATTGAGCATTCACTTGTTGTAGTGATTTACGAGGCCTCTGAAGTACTGAACCAACTCCAACTTACTTCATGCCGAGAAAAATTTACAGTACCTTATCCTATCCTGAAGGACACAATCTACACACCAACAATTCAACATCCCTTGGACAACCTGACACCACACTGAAACAAAACGTCCCGACTCCGAAGTCTCTATCCTAACCATGCAATGCCCAGCGGAATTTCAATTTAGCCCGTTATAATTCGCGCCAATCTAACTGTTAGTCAACAAGAGCAGAGAGTGTGAATTTATACCTCGACCATCTCGACGGAGCCGGCCTGCTCGAAGAGCCCGGCGAGCTGCGCGCTGTCCACGGTGAAGGGGAGGTTGCCGACGAAGACCTTGAGGTCCTCGGAGTACTCGGCCTCGGAGTCGCCGCCGCCCTCGCCCTCGCTCTGCTCCTCCTCGGCGTCCTCCGTCCCGAACTCGGACGACACGGCCACGGCCACGGGCAGCAGGAGCCGCCTCCGCGGCGCCAGCAGCGCCGACACGGCGCGCAGCGGGCCGCAGGCGAAGGAGGCCGAGGCGGCGGCGGGCCTGGCGGCGGAGGGGAGCGGGATGAAGTGGTGCGAGAGCGCGGTGGAGAAGAGGGTGGCCGCCATTGCAGAGGGGGATAAGACTCGCAGGGGATAAGGTTCTGCCGCTGGGGTTTGGAGGCGAAGGGAAAGGGGTGAGTGTGGGAGTGAACTGTGGAGGGGGTTTTATAGTGTACGGGGACGATGGATGGACGGCCAGCCGATGAGCCACACCAACGGCTGGATATTTCTCTGGGGAGATATTTCTCTGGGGTTGGGATAAGAGGGGCTGTGACCCACTGGCAGTGTGAGAGGCCAGCCAAAATGTTTAGCTGGAACCTGGCTGTATTAATATTTTGGAATTGGATGGGATAATGCACTCTCATCAAGATCTTCTATTTTGCGGCTTCATGATAATTCACCAGCAAGCATCATTTAGCACCAACATTCTTGTTGAAAATGTTTCTTTTCCTTTAGAATTCACAAAAAAAAAATGTTTCTTTTAGAGGAACTCTTGCTGAAACTGCAACTGGAAGGTGAAGTGGTAAATACAAGCTGCTCGTACCAGCCGAACAGCAACGAGATACATCCCAGGCTCCCAGCTCAAAATTTTATAGCATCCCAGGCTCCCAGCCCAAAAATTTATAGCATCCCAGGCTCCCAGCCCAAAATATAGGGCAATAGCTTTGACATCATAAACAATCCATGGAATAATACAAAGTTCCGAAAAGTCTCAGGTTCCGAATTCATAGTACTCTACAACACATGGCATGTAAACCTAGGAAGCGTTTTCTCTTGCCTTAACAACAATTTGCTCTTTTGCCAAAAGAAACAATCACCACGGCCATGTAAAATGTGCTCCTCCAAACATCAGGCCTGGCCTCCCTTGCCTACAGAATTTCTACAGCTAAGGATATCTGTTGTGATTCTGAAAACATGTGTCTGCTCAAATGTCATTCGCTCGCCAAGCTCGCAGGGTCTTTCAAGCGCTCCCGCAATATCTCGCAGAGCTTACTGCAAGCATCCATACAGAGCTCTACTGCCTGTTGATGATCAAAGACAAAGAAGTTAGTATGATTGTTGTTGCTTTGGCATTTCTATATATGAGAGTCAAGCAATTCTAATCGAAGCATCAAGAAATTGTGTATCTCAGATAATGCAGTAGATAGATAACACACATTGGTGATTTTGCCGTCAGTCCACTCCCCAGTCAGCGTAAGTTGTGTAATCTCCTTGCGGGCCGGCATGTAAGATACCATAAGGCCTCCGTCTTGCCATGCCTCCTCGTCTGAGGTTGGATCGATGAGAACGTTCTTCCCTAAACAGGACTGGCAGATCGAAGTTGAAACTGATCAGCTTCCAGTTTAAATATCTCTCGGCAGAAGTACATGTGTCATAAAGCAGAGAGAGTGTGAGGGCATACCACGGATACTGATGTAACAAGGTCATACATCATAATCCCAGCATCTGCCAGTGCAAGACTAGCACAAGATATTATAATGGGAAGATCGCCTGAAATAAAAGAGAGTGGTAAGGATGACAGTAGTTTCTTCTTTTTATCAGGAAGTATGGTACCGCGGAAAGAAATGGTGGGGGATAAAGGCTTCTGTCAAATAATATATGGATAGAGAATTAGAGATACAAAATGTATCGACAAATGTGATGAAATGCAGACTCAAAAGTAATAACTCATTACTTACCTACCTAAATATGTTCACTTTTCCTCAAATTAGTAATGACTACGAGAAAACAGCACATTCATACTATGAACTTGTGAGTAATATAACTCAGCTTTAACTTATATTACAAGACCAAGAACATACTGCGTCAGTGACGCTAAGATGAGTAAGAATATGAACACAATTTCTGAATAAGCACTGGAAAATTAATTTAGGAGCATTTCCAAGTAGAAAGATGCAATATGCAACTAGTGTAATATACTGAAAACCAAAAGCAAAGCCATGAATAGTATCATACTGCCACCAGACTCAAGAACCAACGCAAAAACATCAACAGTTGTCTTCGGAAAAGTATGTAGCATTACTGCGCCTTCCAGGGCTTTGTGAAGCATTCCAGAGTACTCCTTGTTTTCCAGCCCCTGAAATGAAGATGCATGCTATCAATCTTTACTTTCAAATATATGTGATTGACTAAGAATATTCTCCAAATAGAATCGATGAGAGCTAATTAAACAGCATACCTGTCCACGTATACCAGTGGCAAATGTTGTATAGCTCACACTGCAATTGAGCCTACCAGTGTCACTGTACAGCATTGCTTTCTTGCTCTCCCTTGGGCCAAACCTGCAAAGATGATAAATAAATAAGCATGACTGACCAACATAGTTTTAAATAGCAGGATATGCCTCTTAGCGGTGGACCTCTTCTAAACGCTATAGCATGCTATAACAATGCTATAGCACGCTATTAAAGTGTGTGTTCATGTGTTTAGACCAGTGCCCCTTAGCACAGGACCTCTTCTAAACACTATAGCGTGCTACAGCATGCTATTTAAAACCATGCTGACCAATCAATCAATAAGATAAATCCAACAAGACTGCACAATCCAATACATCGAATTGACTACAAAGCTAGGAAGCACATGTTGAAGCTAAAGGACTTCAAAGTTCAAGATATCTTTGTGAATTTGAGATTTTGCCTATTGAGAAAGATTTAGCCATGTAGTCAAAACTCTGAAGTGATAACTGATGAGAGCACAAGATTATAAAATACTTGCATGTCTTTGCACACTCAGAATGATAGGAAATAAATGGATTCAAGATGAACATGCAATGTTCTCCGTTGCTTAGCAAAGTATAAGCATTTTCGAGTCCAAACAAAGAGCTTGTAAATATATATCAGTTGACCTTAACTTGGTGATATTTTATTCCATCAACACTCAGATAACTACTTAAATTGTCAATCTGGAATAACCTCCAAGGATGAATTTGGCATACCTCTAAATTTATGTTGAAATAGAAAACTGAAGTAACGGAAGATATATTTTTTCTAGAATAAAATATAAGACATTTATTTCACACTTGCAATCAAAACCATACAACATACATACAATGAGAAAAGAAAAATGCTGTTAAACTTACACTGACACAATGACCTTTGTCTTCCCAAATTCTGCATAAGCAGACCCTGATGCAGCAGTAGTTGGCCCTGTTTGCATAACTGCAACATACAATTAAATCAAAAACGACTTAGAATTGAAGATACAAACGCAGTTTCGACAAAGTTTATAGAACAATAAGCAATATTTTCTGGTCAAGGTTACGAGAAGAGAGAGGGAGAGGTTGTGAAGCAAACTTTCAGATAATATATCAAAGAAATGTGTGCAAGCATGTTATATATCATAATAATACACACACGCAAAATTGTATTCAGCCCTGAAAATTGTACGGTGTTTTACTACAAGCAAACTGGTTTAGCATATATCTACAAATCACCATGTTTTGAACATTTTATAACTAAAATCAAGCATTGAGAAAACTGGCACAAGGCTAAGCATAAATCCGTCGTGTTCAACACTTTGCAAGTTGAATCCATGCATGTTTTTCGTTCAAAGCAGAAAAGCACAACATCAGTGTAAGGCGAGTGAAGGCTAGAAAAGCCAGCAGGACACATCTAGAATGCTGTAGAAAATCATCATCTAGGGCAAACTGTCTTACACCTTCAGTATTCCCCAAGAGCAATAGCATTATAGCATCATCTGCAGAAACAGATAGCAGAGTACAGATTCTCCGAAGGAACACCGTTGAACATAACATATAACCCTTTGGCTGAGTACTGGAGAAGCACCACGAAAGCATGAAATCCAGGAGTTCCATCATCTAGTCAACTGAAAGTGCAAGTGGCCCATAGTCATGGATCCAATTCAAATTAACAAAGCATCTGTCCAGGAGTGCACAAGGAACGCCAGGCGACAAGCCATGACAGGTTTAGCCTGAATAAATCACTAGCCCAGGAGTGCACAAGGAACGCCAGGCCGCAAGCCATGCCAAGCAACATGTCTGTCAAGAGATACGGCAGCATACATGACACAGGACACACAACAAAACGACGTGGTCACACAGGCATTCCACAGTACAAATCCTAAAAGACCGCAGAACCCAAAAGAACTGGATATCAGCGTTGCATCAGACATGCGCTCACTGCTCATGCATAACGTCGAACACCACAGGTGCTGTCCAAGCAAAGGGACAGGCGCTCAACGGAGATTGTTGAGCACGAAGCAGAGCATTATACGGAGGTGCGCACGCAAGGAATGACATAGAGAGATGCAGGAGTGGGGTAGTTACATGCGGGGCGGCAGTCGTGCAAGGAGCGGCCGTCGGCGCGGGGCCAATCGGCGTCCTCGGCGAGGTGGCGCCGCAGCTCCTCCCTCCTCTCCCGGCGCTTGCTCCCAGCCTCCGCGGCCGGGGAGTACGTGTCCGCAGCTGCCGCCGCCGCCGACATGGCCGGAAAGTGTGTCTGCGTCGCCGGCCGCGCGCTCGAGCAGTGCTAAAACCCTAGGGCTTGTCTGTGCTGTTACGGCGAGGGTGGAGGGATGAGGTCGCTGCTTTTAGATTCGTATAAACGGAAAGCATACAGCTCCGGTTCGACCCAGTGGAACGGCGACCGCCCAGGGCCCCCGGACCTCAGGCCTCGACCCAGTTTTTTCTTGTTTTTCTCTTTTAGAAAACCACTGATTTATTCATTAACTGTCAACGTAATACAAATAACACCAGAAAAATCCGTAGACCATCTAACAACGACTACAAGCACTGAAGCAAGCCAAAAACGCGTCACCGTCTTCGTCCCTCTCTCATTAAAGCCGAATTGTAATAGACAGCCGGAAAGTCATGGTGCTAAGGCCTTATAGGAGCAGCACACCAGAACAGCAATCGCCGCCGATGAAGAAAAGCGTTGATCAAAAGGATTCAGCCTACAGACACACACACATAGACGAATGAAGACAAGATCCACGTGGACCCACTGAAGACAAATGCCGGCCGAAATCCCGCAAGATCCGTCGGAGACAAATCTTCACACTCCCTTCGACTATGTTAGAAACACCACCGGGACGGGGACTAGACGGGGAGAATTTTATTTCATCTTCAGAGAGTCGTTGTCGTCTCATCTCTCTAAGCAGGACACAAACTCTTAACAAAACCAAAAAAAACATGAAAAACGGAGTTCTTCCATCGGCAAGGACCGGGATCCACCATACCTCCATGGTCCTGAGATCACAAAAGACGAGGTAGACCGGTGGTGTCACCGGCGGAAGGCACAAGAAACTGTGAAAACTTTAGACTGAGATTACGCGTGAAAAGATAGACTTTTTACGTTTAACAAATTTCATATACATTTTCTAATACACATTTAATAATTTTCACGGTTAAGGTATTTTTCCCAAATAAGGATTGTCGACATGGCAAGTCGAACCCAGGATTGTTCAGTTCGGCAAGCCCTAGGATGGTCGGTTGGGCGCGGCTCGTGCGTAGAAGTTGGCCTGGCCATAGCGATCCACCCCGTCCATCCTTATTTTGTGTATATTTGGAATATACATATATATTTATATTTATAAATAAGGAAAATACATCCTATCACCTAGTAGTAATTACCATCATGCCCCATGTCCTTTATAAATATATATACATTTGACATGAAATTTTGAAAAATGGTAGACATGTACAAAAAAATGTTTCTACTATATACAAAAAATGTACAAAGTATATAATATACATATATATTAAAAAAATATGAAAAAATGGTAATCATGCATTTATATTTTTTAAATATATATATACTCCCTCCATCCAAAAATACTTGTCATCAAAATAGATAAAAAAAAGATGCATCTAGAATTAAAATACATCTAGATACATCCCCTTTCATCCATTTTGATGACAAGTATTTTCAGACGAAGGGAGTATAATGTTTCTCATGTATACAAAAATTGACAAGGTGTGTGTAAATGTACAATGTGTTTTAAAAAGGTAGACATCAAAACATAAAATGAAAAATGCTAATAATATATTTAAAAATGTCAAACATGCGTAAAAATGGTTATAATGTATATGAAAAATGTACAACATGTATGGAAAAAATAGACATTAAAACATAAATATGAAAAAATGTTCATCATGTATTCTAGAAATATTAGACAATGCTCCTGATGTATACAAAAATGTATAAGGTGTATGTAAAAAAGTAGATATAAAAACATATATAAAAATGTTGATCATGTATTTGAAAAATGTTAATTATGTGTATAAAAAATGTTCCTGCTGTATATAAAAAATGTATGATGTGTATGAAAAGGGAAAATTGGCATCAAACATATATTTGTAAAAAAAAAGGTTAACCGCGAAATTGTTGAACATGTGTTAAAAATGTACTTGATGTATACGAAAAATGTGGACTTGTGTTGAAAAAACTCAAAGAAAATTGAAGCAGAAACAAAAGAAAAACTAAGAAAGAAAACATAAAAAAACACAAGAAAAGGAGAAGGAAACAAAAGAAAACAAGAAAACCAGATAAAACCGAGACAAAAATAAAAGGATATAACAAAGAAAACATAAAAAAAGGAAGAAAACGGCGAATAAATAAAAGGAAGTGAAAATGAAAGAAAAAAAGGGAAGCCTGAAACAAGGAGTAATCAGAACAAATGGAGGAATGCACGACTCAATCAATGATCTTAGGGTTTGACTTGCCACATTAGTGAATACCAGCTAAACACTCTTAAGGTTCAAAATAGACCGAGATAATAGAGTTCGGTTTGCTAATTTGGGGGATTAGGTGTTCAGGGGTCGATTTAGCTTGTGTCTACAAGTTCAAGATTTGTTTTCAACTCTTTTTGTATTGTGTACACCAACATTCGCTTCTCAGCGTTCGTGGCCGAAGGTGATGTTTACTATTGGGTTCTTCATGCTCACTCACGATCTCCTTGACTAACCATAGGCGCATGTTCACCATGACTTCACTCTTCAATATCACGGACTACACCCGCTCAGTCCACACAACAATCATTCTTTCATGGAGATCTTGCAATAAAACATGGAGCTTTATGACTAACCCGACCCAGTTGTGTAGCCCGACCCAATTGCGTACATACAACAATAATTTGTTGGGATCCAAGTACTACGGACTACTCCCTCTGTCCCACAATATAAGAACATTTTTTGCATTAAACTAGTCTTAAAAATGTTCTTATATTATGGGACGAAGGGAGTAGTAACGAACAACAAAGACAGTGGTTAGCACCTTCTCTGACTTAGATAGACTAGAATTCATGTTTCGGGCGAAAGTGGTCATAGGATTGACTCAGACAAAGCGTTAGAAGTCGATCTCCGAATCTATAAGCATTGGTCTGCCATCTTCCCTTATCTAATCTCTCAGGCAATAAGAAAGTTGATCCATGTGGCCATAATATTCATACTATTAAAGGCAGATATATATGTCGCCTCATCCATCCATCTCCACTCCAACTCATGACCTCCATATCCTCACCGTTTTTTTTCTAGCTAAACTGCACCTCCCGTTTTGGTTTTCCTACTTTTTTTCTCAAACCAAAAAAAGAAAATGGTTCATATTTTTTTGCTCCCGTTGCAACGCAAAGGCATTTTCGCTAGTTGAGAACAAAAAGGAAAATATATAAATTTTTTAGAATCAGGAAAATATATAGCTTTTTTAGCAAAGATTATTAGGGGAGCAAAGAAAAAAAATATAGTTCACTGCAGTGCATTGGCTCACCTTGTGCTAAATGGGCCGGCCCTCCGAGCTCTCCTTGTGCACGAGAACACTGAACTTTGATATTGGGCTCGAACTGCACCTTCTGTTTTGGTTTTCCTACCTTTTTTCTCAAACCGAAAAAAGGAAAACGACTGATATTTTTTTGCTCCCGCTGCAACGCACGGGCATTTTTGCTAGTGAGGACAAAAAGTATAATATATAGTTTTTTTAGAATCAGGAAAATATATAGCTTTTTTCGCAAAGATTTTTTAGGGGAGCAAAGGAAAAATATATAGTTCGCTACAGTGCATTAGCTCACCTTGTGCTAAATGGGCTGGCCCTCCGAGCTCTCCTTGTGCGTGAGAACACTGAATTTTGATATTGGACTCGGCCGGCTCTTAGAAATATGAAGAGGCTGAAAGGGAAACTGCTAAAAAATTATGGAAAACTGTTACAAACAATAATATTAAGAAAATAATAAAAATTTCAAAAAATGTTGGCACATGCAGGTCTCGAACTTCGATATTGGACTCGGCCTGCTCTTAGAAATATGAAGAGGCTGAAAGGGAAACTGCTAAAAAATTATGGAAAACTGTTATAAGCAATAATATTAAGAAAATAAAAAAAATAAAAATACGTTGGCCCATGCAGGTCTCGAACCTGCGACCCTGCGACCTTCGCGTTATTAGCAAGACGCTCTAACCAGCTGAGCTAATAGGCCTGATTGATTTAATTTATTTAGAGATTTTAAAACAGTGAACTGGCGATGGCAGGGTCATTTAGAATTAGCTGTTGGATTCCTTCGTGCTATTTAGATCCCTTGGGATGTGATAAATCGACTAGATAATAACTTTTGATCTGATCTCCCACTAGACTGGACCAATCCAAGATCTTTTGAATCAGCAGCCTTTGCAAGGGTTTGATTGTCTGTAAGAAACGTGACTTCTTGAATCCATAATTCTTGAGCAGTTTCTGCAACAAGGTGGAGCGCTTTCACCTCAGCCAGCATAGGGGAGTTAGCAGCATCTTTATACATGCACTTAAGGATGTCGATTTTGGATCCATCGGCTTTCATAGGAACTCCAATCCATGCATATGTTGGATTGAAATATTGTGAACCCCTGCCTAAGATGTGCCTGTGCAACCTGAAAATTTAGTTTCCTAAGATGGCCCGGTTTACGTCCTCAATTTTTTTATTTGATTATGAAGATGAAAAAAATGTTCACACAAATACAATTGAATATTGTTATATATGAAATAAAATACTCATCACATATTTAAATAATATTGTGTATACAAAAATAAATTTCATTATTTAAAAAAGTACATGTACTTTTAAGAAGGAAAAAAACATATTCAAAAAATATATTCATGCACGTGTGGATATATGTTCATGTACTATAGAAAATTTTGGAAATTAAAAATTATAAAACATAAACAAAGATAAAAATAAAAAAGTTAAACATGGGTAGGAAAAAGTGAAAGGAGAAAAACAGAGGAAAACCACCTGAAACCGGCAAATGGGCCGGCCAAAGGACGCAAACGATGAAAAACAAAAGCATTGCTCGTAGTCGTTGTGCCTTTCTGGCCCAATTATATCACAAGAAAAGATGGTAGTCATTGTGAGGTGCATGTATGTGGCGGTTTAAGAAGCTGGACCCCTTAAATCTCCTGTACATATCCGGGCGGACAGTACGATTACTATCAAGTCACGAAATTGCCACTTAACCGGACCCACATACTCAACTCAAACACCCGGACTGTCCGACACCCTTCAAACCCGGTCCATATGTGGGGGCAAATATGGAAAGGCCAGACACATCCCAAATCACTTCAAATCGTCCGACCTGCCATATTCCTCTCCTCTCTTCTGCCTTGTATGCACTGACGCCAGCATAGCTCCGACGCTCCGGCTGCAGTCAAAGTCGGTGGTGGTGCCTACGGGTGTCATTCCTTTTTTAGAGGTGTCAATGTTGGAGTCCTCCCCCCCCTGAACATATTTTTAGGGAAACCTTAGATCCGGTCTCCCAGATCGAAAGATGGCGATGTTATTAACTTTGCTCGGCATCATTTCGCTCTTGGGGACATTGTCATGGAGTTGGATTCAGCTAGAGAGACTGGGGCTCGCAGAGGTTGTCGGCGACTGCTAGCATGACATCTCTGTGAGGGCGGTAGGAGGACCCTCCACATGCAAGAAGGCAAGGAACGTCAAGCAAGTTATATTTGCCAACCTTGAAGGATTGGGGCGGCATAAGTTCACTCTATCGGACATATCAGTCCTCTCCGGTATTGTCGAGGTTCGCAAACATGCTTGTGTCAGCTTGGTATAATACGACTATTTTTTAGTGTGCCACCTGGTAGCGGCGAAGTCGCTCGAGTGCCTAGCCGGGAGTGACATGGGCGTGTTGGCCTTTTGATATTTATATGTATTGTGATGTTTTAGACCTAGTTTAGCTAGGCGTTGTTTAGCTTCTCGTCCTGTTTTGACTCGATAAACCGAGTAAGCCTTTTCATTTCTATTTTTTGGCACTCGCCTTAATGTTGTGCAATCTTTCTTTGGGGAGGATGTTCTTAATACCCCTATTTTTTTGCGGTTGCTTAATACCCCTTTCTAATGGCTTTTTTTTTTTGCGGGGTGCTTCCACACACTTAACGGGGGTGGCTGCGCAGCCTCGGACCCTTCTGTAGGTGTCAACCTCACCAAATTTTCCTAGTTCGTACACCGCGAGCAGCTCCGAGGAAGCTTCCTTGTGATGGCGGGACGAAATAGCAGCCTGCTCCGAGGAAGAGATTCGCCGGGAGTCGGTGGCCTCTTTGTTTGTATCGTGTTGCACAGGGACCCAAATAATATGCTCTCAGGTCTGAGGATTGAACTGTCAGGCTTGATTTATCGACACGATTTGGCAGAGACAGATTCGATGACTACGCCAAAAGGCAAGATCATTGGTACGTGAAAGTGAAGCAAACCACCGGTCGATTTTGGGAGCAATGTGTATAATCAAAGATTTAGTTATGATCAATTGGCGAAATCAGTTCGATTCCATTAATAAGCTCGAGAATTAGTGCGTTAATTTGTTGCACAATCCATCCACCCCCAACTCGTCGCGTGGCAGAAGGAAAAACAGGACAATCAAGAACCCCCATCTTCTGCCGCGCGCCAGCTGAGCGGCGCACCGTGCACCGGAACGAAAAGAGAGGCTGCCTCGGCTCGGCCGATCCGTCAGCAGAGGCCGTCCTCGAGGAACCTGACGAACTGGAACAGGTTCATCCTGCCGTCCCTGGACCCGCAGCTCGACGAGATCATGGCCCTGCACGCGGCGGCGTCGACCTCCGGGAACCCGAGCCTCGCCAGGGCGCCCTGCAGGTCCGCCGCGCCGATGAACCCGTCCGCGTCGCCGTCGAACACGGCGAACGCGCGCCGCACCTCCGCGAAGCTCGGCTCCTCGGCGTCGAACAGCCGTGACACCTCGGCATGGCCCAGCGTGGCACTCAGACCGTCCCCGGCGGCGGTCACTCCCAGCCCGATCCTGGCCATGATCGCCTCCACCTCTTCCTTCCTCAGCTCCTCGTCCTCCTCCTCCTCCTCAGCGTGGACGTCCTCGCAGCACGGTGCGACGTGCGCCGCCGACGAGGTTGCGTACGCGCACTTGGCGTAAGCGGCCGGCGACGGGACGACGATGGACCTGGCGAAGGACTGCAGGAAGGAGGCGTAGCTGTGGAAGAAGGCGGACGCGACGGTGCCGAGGAAGCCGACGAGGTAGGGGATGAGCTGGAGCTGCAGCGGCTCCCGGAACGAGAGCACGCGGCGGAGGAACGGTCGCGGCGCAGTCGCGTCTGCCATCGCTAGACTTGAGAGTTCACTGGTGTCGAACAAACAGTTGGCGCCGGCTAGAATGGACAATGCTGCGCGCGTGTACAAGGTGAGGTGAGGACGAACGATGGTGTGTGTGAAGACGGAGGGAGGGCGGGGGGTTTATATGAGAGGCCCGAGCTCGATCATGGAGTAAACAAGTCGTGGAGGGAGGAAGCTCCCTTTGCATTGCATATTTGCATGGTGTTGTGGAGTTGGCAACTTGGCACGGCGCGCTCGAGGGAAGCTGCGTGCGTGCTTCCCCAGGCGTGAGAGTCATGGTTAGAGCATCTCCAGCCGTTGACCCGTAGGGGGCGCCTAAAATCGCCGTCTGGGGTAGCTGGTGCAAAAAATCGGCCCGAGGACGAGTTGGTCCCCAGCCGTCGGCTCCAGGGCTGCCCCAGGCGCGTTCAAAAAATAAAAGTATATAGCAAAGTTCGGCGAAGTTCGGCTAAACACGACAAATTTTGGCCAACTAGGGCATATATTTCGACAAAGTTCATGGATTTTTATTACATATCAAATATATAAACTAATTTAAAAAAGAAACTGGCTGAACGTCGAGTAGTCGCCGTCGTCGCCGCCATCGTCACCGCCGTCGTCATCGTCGCCCTTCTCCTCCTTGACGCGGGCGCCCCTGCTGGACCCGGCGTCGCCATGGCGGACTGGTGGCGGCGGCGACGCGTCGTCGTCGTCGTCGCTGTCGTCGATGACGACGACTCCTCCTTCGTCGCGGCCCCGGCGGCGCTCCGCGAAGCGCCGCAGGGAGGCGCACTGGCGCTCCCTCGCCATCTTCAGGGAGTCCCGGCGTGCCCATTCAAGGGCCGCGTCGTCGTCGAGCTCGACCTCGTCGTGCTCCGTCTTCATGGCGGGGAGACCCGGCTCCGCCTTCACCGGCGCGAGCCCCGGCTCCGTCTTTGCCTTGACAAAGCGCGGAGGAGGAGCCGATGAGGAGGCGCGCCGGCCGCCCTCGTTGATGACGATGCCGGCGCTGCGAGTGGGCCGGCCGAGCGGCGTCTCCGCCGCAGGCTCGGCATTGAAGCCGAGCAGCGCCGGAGTGCCGGAGGAGTGCGAGGAAGAGCGCGAGGAGGAGGAAGAAGAGGAGGCGCCGAACCCCCTTGTCGCCCATGGCCCGTCGCGTCGGCGGTGCGCCTGGGCGGTCGCCCTTGCCGGGGGGTACGCCAACGGCGGGTTGTTGCCGCCCTCGAGGTGCGTCAGCACGCCCTCGAGTGTGCGACCGGGGACGCCCCATCACAGGTGGTGCCCCTCGCTGTTCTTCAGGCCGCTGACCACCGCCGCGCCATTGGTGGATGCCAGCCGCTGCTGCTGACGGCACTCGAAGTACGCCGCCCAAGCCGCGTGGTTGTCGGCGGCGCACTGGGGGAGGGAGAGCTGGGCGTCGGTGAGGGAGGCGCGCATGACCTCGACCTCGTCGGCGAAGTAGGAGGGTTTGGCCACGGCGTCGGGCAACGGGGGAATGGGCACTCCCCCGTTGCTGAGCCTCCAACCCGTCGGCCCGGCGCGCATGTCCGGTGGCGCCGGGATGTTCATCTGGAACAGGAGCCACGCCTCCTGTTCGCGGAGCATGTGGCGGCCGAAGCCGTTGGCCGCCGCCTCGTCTCCGAGGAAACGCTCGGCCATCGGGAGACGGGGAGGGAGGGGATGGGCGGCGGCTCATGGGAGAGGGAGAGGGAGAGGGAGAGGGAGGGCTCGACGGCGGCGCTCGGGAGAAGTAGAGCTCGGCGGCGAGGGCGGGGCTGGTGTGGCCACAGGAGAGTGAGGCCACCGGCTTATATAGCCGCGCCGTGCCCGTGTGTATACGTGCGAGGGAGGGGAGGCATCGGCGTGCCGTCCCGTGACGCGCCGCCCGTGAGGAATCAATGGCAAGGCTGACCGGCGACAGCCTTGCCATTGATTCCCCGCGGAAAACCGATGCGTTGGGGGACGACGAGGCGCGGTGTCACTGACGCGGCTGGCCCGCGGCTTTTTCACACCAAAACCTCTCTCCCCGGCGCGCCGGGTTCGGCCTGGGTCCACCGGCGCTGATTTCGGCCTAGGCCGACGAAAATCGGGCTCTTGGAGGCGCGACTGGGCCTTTTTTTAGCGCCGGCGCGAAAAAATCGTCTGGGGAGGCCTCCCTGGGGGCGCGACTGGAGATACTTTTAGGGGTTGGAAATACAGCAACACTAATTATCAATGGGTGTATAGAAAGAAAATGGAAAGAGGGATTTTGAAGAATCCTTCGAGAATTAGATCCACTTTATTTGAGTTGCAAAATTCCTGCTATGGATTTCAGGAAATTCGTTGTGTCTCTGGATTTCTGAGAATCCGAAGTTGTCTGTTTGTTTACTGTGCCGTTGTGCAGCTGTAGGAGTTGTATGTGTGTTGTGAAATATCAATAATATGACTTGTTGATGAGTATGATGTTTATATGCAGAATAAAGAGCAGTTAGCTGTTTTGACTACATGAATGGAGAATTGGCAAAAAAATAACCATATATGAAATATTAAATAATCTACAAATGTAATGATTGTAGAAACATATTATCCAAAATATGCCTATGAAACATGGCATCCAAATAAGCATGAACCATCATAGTCTTACATATGAAAAATATCCTTTAAAATATGCATTAACCATCATAGTTTTACATGCGCACATATCATCCAAAATATGCACCAATGATCGTAATCTCATCAAGCAATATGTCAAACTATGGTTGATCCTCCAATGATCATTTAGCAATGGACTCACAAGTTGCTTGCATGGTCGCATAATCACCAACCACAGTGTTAGAAACATGGCCTATGGGTAGGGGTTGTAATTTCCCTGGCTTGTACTCTATGTCTCTCATATGGCTTTATCTGATGCAATTATGAAGTGACATGCGTGAAATGATCCGAGCTTGCTTGTCACAAGGATAACTTGGCATTTTCAATAAAATACGACGTTTCATCACCAAATGCACGCTCAACGACATTGCGCATGGATGAATGTGCATAGATTAAAAAAGATCCTTCGGTGGGAGAGCTTGGCAAAATTCCGGCACATGATACTTTTGCATTTTGTATGGAGCTAAATATCCATCATAACGGGGATATTCTAAGCCAACAAGATAGTACCTTCTAGCATAAAGCAATAGGTTTATACATGAAATCAACAAGATGAACGAGACAATATTGTGATGCATACATAAAAAAATGGATATCTATAGATGTATGCACAAACCTATCTACATACTTGACCAAAGTATCTCTAAATATGCTTGGGTTGACTGCTCTTCCTCCTCTGTTTCGTCATTTTCAACATCGTGCACTTCACTTACAACCAGGCATGATAGAACTTTCTCCTGTAACATTGATATTCTCAAAAATGATACATAGTTCCTCCAATTTTTAGGACCACACTTATGAAACTGCAAGATGTCCTTATTTCCTAGATAAATAGTTTGGCACTTGTCAACAAAAAGTCCTAGTGGAATATTAGTTACATAACAATTTGATCTTATTAAGATAACTTACTTCACCGATTTTTTCCCACCATTCATCGTCATCTATCACGATGTTACATAATTCCAACTTAGTTCAGTTGCTTTGTTTTTAAGGATCAACCAATCCCTAGAAAAAGTCCTTAGGCTGCTCCCATTAGTTTCTGTACCACAACCTAGTGTAATGTCTTCCGATCTTCTCTAGAATCCAACTTCTACGTTCTTGTACCTAGCAACATTCAAAATTTTGAGAGGTCTATTCCCCTTTTGTTTCTCAATAGCAGCAAGTTTGCAAAACACTGTGGTCACTTCCACATTTCAGTTGGCTTTTGATCTTTTGACATCTATGCATATGGCATTCATAAGTACAACTAACCCAGTATATGAAATTTAATCAAACTGAACACACCACATATTGTAGCTAGGAGAAGAGAAAAGAACATATTGTTGGGGAGGAAAAATATGACAGAACAAATCTCACCTTGCAGCGTTGGATAGGGGCGCGGAGTTGGAGTAGCTTGGGGCGTCTGATACAAAGCTCGTGCAGGTAGTGGCTTCAAGGGAGCTTGTGGGCAGTGCGTCCCTGCTTAGGGGTGGCCAGTGACGCAACTGCAACTGGAAGCGACGACGGATGCAACTGCAGCTCGTAGATGGAGGTTGGCCAGGAGCGAAGGACAGTGGACAGAGGTAGGGGAGAGGTGGAGCATCCAGATCTATGGAGAGCAGGCGAAGGTAGACGGCGATGGCGAGGCATCAAGGAGGGGTGGAGCAGTGGGAGACGGTGCACGTGCAGCTCTCGGGCGGCATACGCCGAGCTCTTGGCTGGAAGTGACGACTAGAGATTGACATGGAATCAGATTGTTTGCAGGCAGCCTCACTGGCGAACAGTCTAATTAGTAATAAGTCCATATTTGCTTTCTTGATTGAGGAGATCAAGGTGAATATGGAGGAACATAGTTCTTCTATTACCCACATTGGTCTTACTACTAATATTGCTAGTGATTATATGGCAAACTTTGGTAGAATCCAATACCGAATTGCTTTGTGGCTGGGCTCTGGACTCAAAGGCATCATTGACATTATCAGATGAGATTATAATCCCTAAACTTTAATTAATACAAGAATTATTCTTGAAAAAAGAGGTCGACCTAGGTTCTGGTCATTTTGGTTTACAAAATTGGCTAACGTGGGTGTGAAGGCTCCATGCCTTGATGGAATTTTCTAACAAGGAAGTTGAAGCTAGGCTACAATGGTAACTTCAAAAAAAACACGTTAGGAAGTTTCCCAAATTATCAAGATAAATAACATTGTATGCTAGAAAAATAATGTTCCACAAACATGTGGGTTTTAAAGTTCAAACCCATGTTTACATTATGCTGAATAGAGATGTCATATTGTTTGACACTATTAATTGTTATTTTTTCACACTTGTCAAACCAAGATCCTCCAAACTACAATCAGCAAGAACATCCCAGAAGTTCTCCATCATTTTAACTCGTCTAAGATTACCACCCTCCTTCTCATGAGAGTAGAGGATCTCGTTAAAGTCACTTGCCACAAGCCATGGAAGATTAGCTTGGTGGTGTAGATCATGCAAATTCCTCCATAAGGGATGCCTCCTCTCTCATTTTGGTTCCCACAAAAATAAGTAAATCTCCATGTTTTTCCATCATTGTTCTCTAACCGCACATCAATAAACCCAGGTTGAGTGAATTGCGGAAAAACCATGAACGACTTTTTCCACATCAACTTCAAACCTCCCATCAATCCATCACTTTTCGAGCATTCAAACTAATCCAAATATAGTCGCTTGGTAAGCTTTTCTACTTTGACTTTTTTAGGTGCGATTTAGGCAGAAAAACTGCATCTGGCCAAACTTGCTTCTAGATTTCTAGAAGCAATCTCTTTGCCGCAACACTGGCCATACCGCGACAATTCCACACTAGTATTTTCATTACATTCAGTCACCCCCCCCCTTGGAGGCCACCAATATCTTATCGGTTAGGGTTTTTTTGAACAAATCAGTTAGGTTGTTGGTCACTCTACCATCATTCATCCTTAACTTCTTTTTGTTCTTCAAATTTTTGGGAGTATTTTCCTCCCTTTCTGGCATCTCCTCTGGATCAATTGGTACATTCTGGCCTCCTTCAAGCATGTCTACCATAGTCAGAACCTTCGATCTACCCTCCATGTTACCAGTGATCAAGGGTGGGTTTCCTTTTTGCATCGAGTCTTTTACCTAGCAATCTTGCACCGTCTCATGTTTTATTATCAACCACTTCATTACCAGTGCTCGTAAGCACCAAAGCATCATTGGACTTGGCAGCAGTATCATTCCCATCATGGTCCATGTTGTCTTTGTACACATCCTCAATTACAGTATGCTATGAATTCCATCTACCACCTCTACTGCCAAATAGCCCAGCTGTATCAGCATGAAAACGCCCACAAAAACCACCTGCATTGCCTCAACCTCTTCCCCTACTTGTATCTCGGCTAGGGCCTAATCCTCTTCCTCCTTCACGCCTTCTCTTGGTTGCTAAATGAACGAACCCCACTCCATATCATCTTCATTGAGCTCTGCCATGCCACACTCCTCATGACAACGCCCAAACTACCGCACCAATAACAGACGCGGGTAGCTTTTGAAATTTAACTTGATAAAAATCAGTATTCCCGGCCTTGGTGAAGCTGGTAAATCTGGCCAGTATCTTATTCACATCAAGCTTAACCCTAACTCGGACGAACTAAAAAATGAACCTGCTAGGTAGGGTAATTTGCAGCCCCTGCACATCTCCAATGCGCTTAGCCATGTTCTCTACAGACTATTTCCTCTTCAAAACTCCATCTGGCAGGCTATGTATTTGACACCAGGTTTCGATCTTGTCCAATTTAGCACTTTCCAGATTAGTAAAACTGTCATATTCAGCAATTATCAGAGTCGTACCTTGGAAATCCCAAGGGCCTTGGTCGATAGCCTTATTCCAATCAGCTAAGCAATTGAATTGCACCGAGAAGAGGTCGGCACTAGTCCTTCTCCACACCACATCCCTCGTTGAGTGCCATGCGACTCTTACATCCGCAATTAGTGCTCCTTGACTAAAAGTTTTTATAGTCAATAGTCTTGCAAGGGCTAACCACTTCGGCTTCTTCTCCGGGTCGTCGACTTCCTCCTCCCAGATCATATTATCAAGTTCGTCATCCTCCAGATGCAACCTTTCTAGTAGAGCGCTGGGATCATCATCTTTCTTGTTACGGGACTAGACACTCATGCATATCTGCCATGATGATCAATCTCCCTGTTGCTTCCTCAAAACTTTAAGTTCCCAACCAACCAAGACTGGGCAGCTAACCAGGTCATGAGTGGAGGAGGACTAAGGGAAAACTCCGGGCATCGGCCGCCGGACGACTGAAGAACCCTAGGTGGGAAAACAAAATACTAAGATAGTATTTCCTTGTGCACTTACAAAACTTAGAAAATGAAATTGGCATCCTCAAAAAAAACCATGAAACCATGAAATTGGCGTCCTAAAAAAACCATGAAATTGGCACAGGTTCAAATGCAGCTGCAAAAGAGAATCCCTCGAAATTACGATCTGAATCCGGCTGCTTCCGCAAGAGCAACTCCAACGGGGCGACCCAAACAGACACAGATTTGTCCGTTTTTTTGTCCGTTTGGCTCGCCCGGCCGCCTAGCAGACATGAGGCGGACACGCACGGTCTGCGGATGCACCCAACGCGCCGCTCGTGGATGACCCAAAGCAGACAAGCAAGATGCAGATTTCCTACCGGCGCCGCTGTATTCCTCCGTCGCCACAGCCTGCACTGGGAGCATACGAGATCAAGGTGGGCGGGCGGAGTCGACAGCTAGCTCCGACGGCGACCTCCCACCCCTGCTTCCACGCGCCGCCGTCCACGTCGTCGAACTGGATCCGGTGTAGAGGTCCCTGGAGGCGACGGCGGCCGCGGCGGCCTCTGCCTCCATGGAGTCGCAGCGAACGGCCGGCCTGCGGGGTGAGGCGGGCGCGAGGGCCGGCGGGGGACGGCGCGATGGACAGGGAGGAGGGGAAGTTCAGGCGAAGGAAGGCGATGAGGAAGAAGAAGCAGGCGGCGGCGAGCTGGAGGACGTGGCGGGAGGAGGAGGAGGCAGAGGCGGGGTGGGGGTCGCGGCCGCCGCTGCCGCCTGAGAAGAGATGCATCGTCGCCGACAGGGAGTTGCTACTGGTACGCCTGTGGGAGGAGGCGGAGGTGGGGTGGGGTCGCGACTAGGGTGGTTTTTTCGCTCGGTCACTGATACGTGGGTCAGGGACGGACACGAGAGGAAGGCAGTAGACGAGAGCGGACGACGAGAGCGCCCGCTTTTGTCCACGCGGAACCATTTATGTCCCATTTTTACGTTTAGTTTGGGTCGGGAGGGATGACAAGCGAACAGTCCGTTTAGGTCGTCCCGTTGAGCCAATTTTTGTGTCCGAATAATCCAAACAAACGAAATGGGTCACCAAGTTGCTCTAACGACCTTAGCCGGTTTCCTGCAGCTGGCACACTTGGATCGCACGCACGTCCTGCTGTCCAAACTGGCACAAACCATATTTGTTCCTAGAGTAAACGTAGTACACCGATCCGGATCCATTCTCGGGCTAACCGCGCTTAGCGCTAAGCAAAGGGTTAGTACCCGCCGTGCGTGTACATGTCGGGGCAGTGTCTCTGCGGATCCGGATAATCACAAGGGTTTCGCGGTTTACGAGTGGCGTCCGTACGTACTTAAGTCCAAGTTGGTCCGATGGAGCTTTAAAAGGCGAGCCCCCGTGCGGCCGTGTGTGCTCGGTCGGTCGTACAGCTGGTACGTACGTCCACACAGGCAAAACCTGACGGCTTCACATGCATGCAGGCTTCGCTCGTGGGTGCAGGTTTATTTTTGTCACTGTGGGAGCGTGGTTTGTTTAGGCCCTAATTAGTAGCTCGTCATGGGCTTGATCCACCGGTTTAGCTGGCACCACGCTCGGATTCAGTACTGTGTCTGTCCGATCTGATCGGGGGCTGTAATGTGACAGCTAAGAGCATAGTTAAGGCTGGCCACAGTGGGAGTAACATCACTAGTAACATCATATTTTTCAAGATAATTTTGCTTATGTGACACATATTTAATGATGAGAGAGGTGATGGTGGTAATTTAGTCTAGTCATAGTGGGAGTAACTAGCTAGTAACATAGCGCACTTCAAAAAAGTTTACTTACATGGCATATAGTTAATGAGAAATGGTAACATAATATGTTATTGTAACATAGCGCTTCGCAAGAAAAAATGAGTCTACAGTTAATAAATGAAGTCATATATGACACTAGTACTCCCTCCGTCACAGTTTAGAAGACACAGTTAAATTTGCGTGCGTTTCCACAATAGACAAGGTGTGCGCATTGCATTTATTTCTAGTAGCTAATTAGTACTCCGATATACTATTTCTATATGCATGCGTAGTGTGAATGCTATTTTTTAGCCCATCTCACAACCAATAGATAACCATCTAGGTTTCAGAGAATTTCCAAAAGCGCCTTTTAAACCGTGATGGAGGGAGTACTATGTTACTTTGCACTATGAAGATAGTAACTTAGACTAGTGCATGACATTAGTATAAATTACTCCCCACTATGATCAGCCTTAACTAGTTACTGTAACATCACACATACCAAGATAATGAGTCTATAGGCTAATAAATGAAACATAACATGACAACACACATATTATTATCCACTGTGGAGGTAGTAACATAGCCTAGAAAAATGTGATATTATTAGTCTAATTTACTCCCCATTCTGAGTATAGCCAGCTGCTGGCTATAAGGCTGGTCATAGTGGGGAGTAACTTAGACTAGCACTAGTCTAAGTTACTATCTTCATAATAAAAAGTAACATGATAGTAGTATCATAGATGGCTTCATTTATTAGCTCGTAGACTCATCTTGTCTTGGAAAGCGCTATGTTACAGTAACATATTATGTTACCATCTCTCATTAATGACTTGCCACATAAGCAGAATTTTCTCGAAGTGCGTTATGTTACTAGCTAAGTTACTCCCACTATGACTAGCCTAAACCAGTGCCATGTCATCTACAGCCCATCCTATAGTCAACATGTACAATAATAGATCAAAAGAGTGTATTACTTTTTTTATTATGTGGCCTACCTTTCATTCTCACAAAGTGTCTAAAAGCACGTGCTAGAGCTGGCTCTTCACAAAAAGCTCGCTTAGAATATGGTTAATAATAAAGCCTGCTGCTGGCTATAAGCCAATGCCACATCATATACAGCCTTTATAAAAGCCCACTAATACAATAGTTTGACTGTAAGCTAGTTGTACTAATTAATGTTTGCATATAAAAGGAGGCAAGAACACACTTTTAATTGGTGGAAGGGCCTGCTCACACCGCTGCATGCATTGCTTTTTCTTGTTTCTCGCGTTGCAGCCGACGATACCTGGAGCGCCGCTCCCTTGTCTTTCGGTCCATCTCTCTCCTCCAGCAGTGATTTTTGATGACGTGACACTGCTTATAGCCGGCTGACTAGACCTATTGTACTTGTTCTTATCTTCTCTTTTTTTCTCTTTCCTCCAACTAAGCAGAAATATATTAGTTTGTTTCTTATAGCCTGCTGACTCCGCTCTATCATACTTACTTTAAGTAAGAGTCAGGAGACGGTACTGACGGTAATTAACAAGAGAGCATATGGACTTTAATCAATCAACTAACCTGTCTCTGCGAAACATATTGCCGTTGTCGGCCGTACGTCGCATGTGGAGCACGGTATCTATTGTATTACTTTTATTTACCTCGACATACATGTATGCATGCGTTTGTACTGTGTCGAAAAAACAGACACGTATGCCATTGCATCAACTTCGCTACTTCTATTTTCTCAAGATGCATATGAGAAATGCTATTTATAGTCAACATGCATAGAACCCACTTTATCAACCCTACTATTTTTGTTTCTCTCAACATGCATGAGAAATATAGTGAGAGAAACAACAAATGCATGCACGAGATTTTGGAACTATATAATTAACATATCGTATTTAAATTCCAGGCTACAAAATTTATTAATATAAAATATTATAATCAATTCCGACAGCAATGCAGAGGGTGTAGTATAAATAATACGGAATGCTCGAGAGTAGCTGCTGCAAAAAAAGCACTCTTGTTTGAGAAACCATACATCGTATGGTTTTTCTTGCGTGGACCTACAAGGAACTAAATGCATCGCATGAACCTAAGCCATGGTATTTTCAGGCTTTGACTGTTGCGGTCTGCATCTAATGGGCCTAGGGCAGAGATGCCTCATGAGACAATATACACGACTGCCTCTTCACTCTCTGGAAAGAAAAAAAAAAGTGAGCACTGACCCCTTCCTTCCCTAGATCGTAGAGAACGCCGACCGTTGGCGCAAGAGACGGGAAGAGGCTTCCGGTGACCAAAGAGGAGGAGTAGGAAGATGGAGGCCGGTCACGCACCCGTGCGATGCATTCCTATCTTCCCCCGCCGGAGATGCACGTACGGCGGAGCCACGAGAGGCATCGACAACCACCGACCGTGGTAAGGGGTACTCTCTGTACCCTTCTTTTTTTTTGCTATAAAAAAAGAGAAGAAGGAACTAATTTTCAAGCAGCGTTTTTCTATTGAAATTTGTATTGCGTCCCGAGGTAGAATGTGCTCAGTTTATTTATTTTTTAGCTTAGGCAAAAACACTGCCTTTTTCAATCTGATCAGCATACTGCTATGCATTACCCTCCTAGTTACCAAGGTATGAACATATGGCTAGCAGTTTTTACCGCTATGGTCATATGCCGTAGGACTATAAGAAATGTGTGAAAATATTAATGTATTTTATTTCCTTATGAAGTGGAGGAAGAAGTGAACTACACAACACCCCTCAATTAAACAAACACTTTGTAGTATTTCAGTACTAACTGAGAAAAGGAAAGAAATTAAATCTAATAGAAAAGAGAATAGTTTCTACTCCCTAGAAAGCGCTGATATGTCTCCAATTGCCGGCTCAGTCTTTCGGAGGTGCTCATACTGAAGAAGCGTTGGTGACCTCGATTTCCCAACTGCCGCAAAATAAAAGGAAATCGAAACCGAGCTTGACCTGAAGACCCAGTTGATTTGCAGAGACTCCATCCCGATTGACCAGTTTACTCTCTGGTGTTCAACTGAGCGTCCCGTTTGTAGCTCCAAATCCATGCGCCAATCATCATGCTCTTGTCTCGCTCGGACGCTCGGTGGCGCTGTTCCAGTTCCACCGTTAGTCTCGTTCTCGTTGGAACAATCAGGCGGCGACTTCTGCGTTAGATCACTTGGATGAAAAAGGAGGTGGCGACGAGACCAACCACACCATGGCAAGGCGGATTCGAGTGGAGTTTTGTTGGTTCAGTGCACCGGGCGCTAGCAGCAGCAGCACGCAGGCTGCCGGGAAGCGGGGCGAGCATCAGATACTTCGGATGTGTCCGCTCGTTAGTCTTCACTCGTGTGATGCTCGTAGACGGAAGGTGCACGCGAGCTCGGGCAGAAAGCGTTTCATCCGCGACTCCAAGGGTCGGATCAGTTCTTTAAAAATCACTTCTAATCTATTCGTCAAAATAATAGCAGTACGAAGAACACAAAAAGTAACAAAAAATCACATCAATGTCTGTAGATTAACCTAGCGACGACTACAAACATTGGAGTGAGTCAAAGGCTGAGTCGTCATCACCCCTCTCTCATTGGAGCTGGGCAAAACTTATTACAGTAAACTGTCATAAAATCGTCGTGCTAAGACCTCAGAGGATCAGCGCACCAGGACAGCAACCGCTGCCTATAAAGAGAAGCGTAGGTCGAAAGAATCCAACATGTAGACACGTGAACACATACGAACGAAGACCGGATCAATCAAAGACAAAAACCAACCGAATCTCGTGAGATCCGCCAGAGACACACCTCTACACGCCCTCGGACGATGCGAGATGCACAGCCAGGACAGGGGCTAGGATAAGAGAACCTTATTTCATCTTCAAGGAGTCGTCACCGCCTCGCCTTCCTAAGAAGGACACAAACCCTAAACAGAATAAAAACACCTAAAAACGAAGCATGAGCCCTCCTACTGGCAATATTAGGGATTCACCATGCCTCCATGGCCCTAAGGCCACAAAAGATGAGCCAGATCGGCGACGACGCTGACGGGAGGCAGGGAAACCCTAAATGTTTAGGAGCCTTTTTTTTCTTTATGGGGAACCTAGAGTTGCTCTAACTCCTCTTAACCCAGGCCATTCAAAATAGGGGGTGATGTGTGTGTATGTATTCCACAAGAATTCAGTTTCGGCCGTTGTGCCCGCCAGAGTCGAGTTGGCAAAATCCAGGACCTACTCCAAACTCTAAAGTGGGGCCTATCCTCGTAGAAAAATGAAACGTCCTTAAGGATGACAATGCATAGGATATGATGTGGTTACAATGATCCAATATCCATACCCATATTTTTTGTGTCATGAAATCTTACCCATACCCTACCCAGCGGGCATAAAATTTATACCCGTGTCCATACCCTACGAGTATCCATAGTTCCATGCCCACTGAGCATGTCAACACACCACTGAGTAGTGGCATAGTTGCTAGGTCCATTGACGCCACCGAGAGGTTCATAGGGTCGGGGAAATGGTGATTGTGAGGATAGTGGGGGTTGGGTATTGCTGGGGAATGCGAGCAGAGGATGGAGCTGGAATATGATATGCATGTCTAGTTCTTCACAACTTACATACAAAAACTCAGTAGCTTAGGTTTATGACAGATATGATCTACCCATATGTATAATGTAGAAATGCATGTTCTAGCCAATGCAACCAAAAGACCGATCTGATGAAAGAGACTAAATAAATTTATACGTCAACACTCCCCTCACGTACGTGTGGCTTCCTCAGGCCTAAACATGGACCGAAAGTGGGCTGCAATTTAATTGCGCCAGCCGGATCTTGAACTCAAGACCTTTTGGTGCTGATACCGTGTAGAAGTGCATGCTCTAGCCAATGCAACGAAAAGACCGGTTTAATGGAAAAGGCTAGGCAATACATTTATACGTCAACATATACTGATGAGACTATAAGGTATGATAAAATTAAATGTGGTTTTCTTAGCAGCACAAGCGAGCCAGTTCACTTAGAAGATGCTTTGTCTAATATAGAGCGGAAAGAAGCTATGGCAATGAATATTTGGAACTTATGAAGATAAGACATGGCATCTAGTCCCCCTAGAGAAAGGCAGAAATATAATTAACTGTAAATGGGTCTATAAAATTAAGAGAATGTATGATCGAATCATAGACATATATAAGGTTAGATTAGTAGCAAATGGGTTTAAGTAAAAGTTTGGCATTGACTATGAAGATATCTTCAACCCTGTTGTAAAATCAGCCCAACGGTACTATCGATTGTTCTGTCCAGGGGATGGAATTTTAGACAACTAGATGTGTACAACTTATTTTTTTTCATGGTGTTTCTGAGGATGAAGTGTTCATGCGGCAACCACCAGGGTACGAAAATAAGGATGCACCTCATTATTTGTGTAAATAGGCTAAATCCATTTATGGTCTAAAATATGCCCCAAGAGCCTCATATTTCAGGTTGAGCACTCAGCTACAACAACTGGGATTCACTCCTTCAAAAGCATATACCTCCTTATTCGTCCATAACAAAGGCAGTATTGTCATATTTGTTCTTGTTTATGTTCATCGTATAATTGTTGTTAGCTCACCTTCGGATGCCACAACAACATTGCTTCAGGATCTTAAGTTGGAGTTTGTTGTCGGGACCCGAGATATGATGTACACAATACTAGTTAAGAAGATCATACATGAAGCTGAGATTTGTACTTGGGCACACTGTCATAAAAACGGGTCCCTCAACACCATATACTCTTGGAGAGACCGGAATAAGTCTGGGCATCCCTCGTTCCCACACAAGTCTAGAGGCCGGCGGTGGCGGAACAAGGTTAGAGGGAGACGGGAGCGGCATGGAGGCATTGGCGTGAGTTGCTTCGGCGCACCGGCATGGTGTAGCTGCTAGGTGCGGGAGGGTTGTAGAAGATGGGTTTGTGCTGTTGTGATGAGGAAGGAGGGATGAGGTCTCTGCTATTAGATTTAATGGGCATGCTAGGCGCCGGTCAACTGATCTCATATGAGATTGGTCCCCTTCTACACCATTGTGTAGTAGCGATCTGAGCCATTGAAAAAGCCATCATCGAGTCCTCCATTCACCTCGTTTCGTCTCAAAACTGCGAGAAAAAAGCCCCTAGTTGTCACGTCAATGCAGCGGCACACAACCGCTCCGCGTGCTGTAGACATGACCTGCTTTGAGTGAATGGACAACAGCACTCATCGCCTTCGACACTTTTTCTCTCCTCGTCGTACATTTTTCGCATGCACGCTCAACATTTTTTATACAGTTGAACACTTTCCATATACATGATCAACATTTCTCCAAATACATGTTTGAAGAAAATGAGTACAACTTGAACATTTTCTAAATACACGTTGAATTTTCTTTTAGTATTACATTTAAAAAAAGAAAACAGATACACCTTGAACATTTTTTAGATACATGATGAACATTTTTATAAACACACTTTCAACAGTTTCTCGAATACACGTCGTATATTTTTTTGTATACATGCTTGATATTTTTGTTGATACACATTGAAACTTCTTTCAAATATATGATGAACACTTTTTAAAATATATGTTTGAACATTTTTTAATACATGTTAAACTTTTTTAAAATACACATTGAATTTTTGTTTTTGAACAAATGTGAATCTTTTTGACTGATATGAGTATTTTCCAAAATTTTCCCGAACCAAAAAAATGAACACTGCATGAATATATTTTTAAATGCATGATGAATGCTTTTAATATTTTAAGTAAATTAAATTTTGGAATACATGTATTTATAATATCTTGAAATATAAAAAAAAGTACAAAAACGAAAAAGAACAAACAAAAAACTGAAAGAAACAAACAAACAAAGGGAAAAAATGAACATAACGGTACTTGGCCAGGCTCCTGGAGCGTTCCTTGATGCAAGGCTATGCTCGGTCTCGCTTAAAGCGAGATATAGTCGCACTGAGACATAGAAGCCCACCCCTTGCTCCATTTCCGTCGCCCTTTCCTGTTGGAAGCTCGTTGCATGCAATAGTGGCTAGACACACGGGAAGTGTATGGATGAATCCGGGTACATCTGAACCCATTTAAAAAAACATATTTCTAAATGCTAAAAATATCTGAAAAATGTTGCACTGGTACGTCTTCATGTTTTATGTGCGTGCATAAAGTTTCGCGGAAAAATAACTTTTTTGTGGTGTGTGCAAAAAATACAAAATATTGTGTCGTGGAACGCTATTTAGAAGCACTGAAATTTGTCTTTTTTGTGGAGACAAAACAAAAAGATATTTTCTCACAAAACTTTGTTCCCTGCACATACATTTGCGACATGCATGCATGGAATTTTCTTTCGAATTTTTTGAGATTTTAAAACATGCTTAAAATGCATTTTTTGAAAAGTGGGTGCAGATGCCCTGGGTTCAGGACGTGCCCACTCCTAGACACACAGGGGTAGTTCGACTTGGCCAACCCATTGACGGTAATGTAGCATGCGGGTTTACTGTAGCAGATTGTCCAAAAAATTGCAAACCATTTTGGACAAAAGTGGATTTTTTTTGAAAAGATGGAATATTTCAAAGTTGGTGTTTTAATGTCCGGGTGAGCTGTCCGCCCGAACGTTTAGGGGGGAAATGGGGGTGCTCTAGAAGCCAGCCACAAGTAGCACTACCAGGTTCACCCCCCCCCC